>NC_134265.1:17480681-17780681 GCF_031893055.1 Leptodactylus fuscus
GTCCTTTGCGACCACCACTAGGCATAGGAGAGAAGTAAGCGCAGTGAAATTCCCTTAGGGCCAGGGTTACGTGACGACTTTTGGCTGTGTGAGATTAGGACCCGTCATCCCTAATGTTAGCGCCTGCAGAGATCCAGCCGGTTGGATTTCCGGTCGTGGTTGTAACGCCATGACAGGTGCACTTCGACCCCCATTCTCTGTCATTGGGTGTATATTGTGTCCATTCTGTCTCGATTGCAGGTCGTTTGACCTGGACTTGCAGCAGGATGATGCTTTTAGGCCAGGGCATTCGACCCAAGTTTAGGGCGGGATTTGGAGACTTAAAGGGATTGTCCAGGATTTTGGGTTAAAGGGATTCTAACATTAAAATTGAAATTTTTTTGTTCCTAACACGTAGGCATAGCCTTAAGAAAGGCTCTTGGTCTCCTACCTTTAGATGTCTTCTCCGCACCACCGTTCTGTAGAAATCCCAGTTTTCACCGGTATGCAAATGAGTTCTCTCGCAGCACTGGAGGCGGGCCCAATGCTGTGTGAGAACTCTCCAGCGCCACCTCCATCTTCTTTAGGAATGGGTCATCTTCTGGCTGTAACTTCAAACTTCTAGGCCTTGGGCAGCCAACTACGCATGCCTGCCGGCCACAAGATGGCCCCATACAATACTGTGTAAGCGGCCATTTTCTTGTGGCCGGTGGGCATGTGCAGTCGGTTTGCCCCAGGCCTAGAAGTTTGAAGCCACCGCCAGAAGAAGACGCGTGAAGACCCCGTTCCTGAAGAAGATGGAGGTGGCGCTGGAGAGTTCTCTCGCAGCATTGGGGATGCTCGTAGTTCTGTTTGAGCGCTAGGGACCGCCCCAGTGCTGCGAGAGAACTCATTTGCATACCCACGAAAACTGGGCTTTCTACTGAACGGCGGCCCGGAGAAGACATCTAAAGGTAGGAAAAGAATAGCCTTTCTTAAGGCTATTCCTACGTGTTTTGGTGACAAAAATGGTAGAATCCCTTTAAGTCAGGACCAGGGTGGGTGAGCCCCCCAAAAAATCCATAGTCCTCTTTCTTCCCCATGCCGGATCTCTGTAGCAGGGAGGCTTATAAGACGTCTGGAGAAGAACCAGTGACGTCAGCCATAGGTCTAAGCAGTCACGTGCGGCGAGTTCCGGCACGGGAGAGAAAGGGGACGGAGGTTCGTCTTATTTTTTGTTTGTCCTAAATTCTGGACAACCCCTCCTAATACCGGCCACCTGAAGAAGACCTTAGACAGGGCAGAGTACCCCATGTCACGAGCAGTATTTAGTTCCCAAGAGATTCCACAAATTTTTTCCAAGAATCCAGAATTTCAGCCCCGTCTCGGTCAGATTAACGGACCTTTACCCTAAAAGTCGCCGTTTCCTCGGCCGCTCACCGGTATCTGGTTTGCGTCTTCTACGTCTGCCAAGTGTCTTACATGCATCCCAACCCCCCCACCACCACTCCGCCATCATCTGCCGCCATGATACATTTCACTGCAACATTGTAGGTCATGGGAAGCAAAGCAAGAAGTCATTTTGCACATTCCGCGAGAAGACAAAGAAATACGGACAATCTCTCTCCAATTTTTTTTTTTTTTTTTCTAATTTATCACGTCAGGATCTAAGACTGCTAGATGTGAACACTGGACGAGCCAGAGAACCTTCTAGCACCAAAACAAGACGTCTGCGTTGTGTATTTTTTATTTTTTTTTTCCATTATTTAATGCCAGTGTTCCTCAGAAATAGATTTGCACAAGATTCATACCGTGGAGTCGGTCGCAGGCCGGCGACTTTGTGCACCTTTTTCTGTTTTTTTTTTTTTTTTTTTTTTTTTTTTTTTTTTTTCCTCGTTGATACATATCTGTCTGAAATCGGATGGAAATGGTCAAAAAAAAAAAAAAATTGAAACTTTTTGCTGCCAGATTTGCTTTAACCATTGCAGCGCAAAGTGTTTGAGCGTCGTCTGGCAGCTAAAGGGTGAAGATATGCAAATATGTATATAGATCGCATGGGATACCTTCACTACATTGCGTGTATGTAACTCACGTTTTATCATGTCGAATGGCTTGAGTGTATGTATATATCATCCAGCTGGACTGTTAGAAATCTGTGCAAATGATGAACCAAGTGTGAACTGAACAGTGTAAATCCTCATCACACGATATGTCCTACGTGCTTACCGCAAATCAGAGGTTGGCATTCACGGCGATAACTGAAAACTTTGTTTCCGTGTGCGAAACAATGTATAAAATGCAATTAAAATTGTATAAGAATTGAAGATTATCTCGCTTTGGTCTCGGCCGTTTTCTGAAATTTCGACACAATTGTGCAAATTTTTGGTGGTTTTAATCGTGTTTACGGTTTGCAACGTATTTTGTTGCGCTCGAAACTTGGCCCATCGATGTGGGAATTGTCCTTTTTCATGAATGAACCCACGAGACGGATCTGTCAAGACCAAGGAAGGCAGGGGCTACACGGTGGCCCAGTAGGTTAGCACTGCAGCGCTGGACTCCTGGGTACGAATCCCGCCAGGAGTTTGTATGTTCTCCCCGTGTTTGCATGGATTTCATCCTGTTCTACAAAGACCTACTGATAGGAAAGAAGAAAAAAAAGTCCGTTTTGTGACTAGGAGCTTACTATGAGCATTGAGAAATGTAGAGGTATTGTACATGGCACACGTTATTTGTTGCCATGTGTGATTTAGTTGATATATTTTGGAAAAATAAGCCTGACCCTGTTACTAAGCCTATAAAAACAATTTTTGTAGCTATCACCAGCCATTAGAGCACACAAGTGATCTGTTTCCTGCAGCTGTGTAGACTAGGACAGGATGAGCAGAGTTATCTCATCAGGTAAGAGAGTTATTGCAACTCTATGGTACTGCTAAAGAATAGATAAGACAGAATAGTAACACTATATACACAGATAAGGCTCTATACACAACTCACTTGTCTCTTCTGCTGTATAGACTGGGACATGAGAGCAGAGTCCTCTCATTACTATAGATGGCGTTATTGATATCTCTATAGTACTGCTGGAGCCCCAGATAAAGCAGGACAGTAACACCACACACACTGATGAGGCTCTGCATACAGCTCACTTGTCAGCTGTGCTGTATAGAATGGGACAATGAGCAGAGTCATCTCATTGTTAGGTAAGAGAGTTATTGACAGCTCTATTGTGCTGCTAAAGAATAGTAAAACTATGTTCCAAGATAAGGCTCTGTACACAACTCACTTGTCACTTCTGCTGTATAGACTGGGACATGAGAGCAGCGTCATCTCATTGTCACTATAGGTGGAGTTACTGACAGCTCTATAGTACCACTGGAAGCCCAGATAAGGCATGATAGGAACACCACACACATAGATGATGCTCTGCATACTTGTCAGCTCTGCTGTATGGAATGGGGCAATGAGCAGTCATGTCATTATCATTATAAGTGGAGTTACTGACTACTTAAACAGAAAACACTCTGCATACAGCTCACGTGTCAGCTTTGCTGTATAGAATGTGACAGAGCGCAGAGTCTTTATTATCATTATAAGTGGAGTTACTGACATCTCTATAGTACCGCTGGAGCCCCAGATAAGGCAGGATAGTAACACTATACACAGATAATGCTCTGCATATTTGTCAGCTCTACTGTATAGAATGGGACTATGAGCAGAGTCATCTCATCATAAGTGGAGTTATTGACAGCTCTATGGTACTGCTGGAACCTTTGATATGGCAGGGTAGTAACACTACTCACAGGTAATGTTATATATACAGCTCACGTCTGCCTTGCTGTATGGAATGGGATGATAAGCAGAGTCCTCTCATTATAAGGGAAGTTACTGTCAGCTCTGTTATACTGATTGAGACCTACATAAGGCTGCATCTGCTCATTTAGACACGTGTCAGAGCGCGGTGCTTCAAAACATACCATTGATTTCGATTTGTAGCGCGCGTAAACCGGCACCCATTGAAATCAATGGGATCTGTTTTGAAACGCCTCGCTCTGAGACATGTCTAAATGAGTGGCGCGTTACTCCATGAGAACGGAGCCTAAAACTGCATCGGGAAGGGGTGGGGGTTTTATTATGGTGTCCTGAAAAACCTCTTTGAATTTTGGAAATTCATATGTGTGTCTAAATATTTTTTGTTTTTATTAGAATTTTACAATCAATAACTTTTTTTTTTTTTTTAGTATCAGTGAAAAAAAAAAATTCTATGGAGACTTAAATTTGAGGTTATGTGTGACCCTGTTGTACTTCTCACAATGGCCATTAGATGGCACAGTAGGTTGATACTTTACAACTTTGCTGTATAGACTGGGTGAGAGGGGCAGAGCCATCTCATTACTACTAGTGGTTTTTGTCAGTTCTGTTAGGTGCAGGCGTCAGCCTATGAACAGACTTCATGACACTATAAAATCCTGCACTACATGTGATATACGATACCACATATACTACATCCTTCTAATATTATAAATGTGAAAGTTTGTATGTTTAGATGTTTGTTCTTCAATCACAGGCAAACGGCTGCACGGATTGGCTTCAGGTTTCACACATACAGTCCTATGAAAAAGTTTGGGCACCCCTATTAATCTTAATCATTTTTAGTTCTAAATATTTTGGTGTTTATAACAGCCATTTCAGTTTGATATATCTAATAACTGATGGACACAGTAATATTTCAGGATTGAAATGAGGTTTATTGTACTAACAGAAAATGTGCAATATGCATTAAACCAAAATTTGACCGGTGCAAAAGTATGGGCACCTCAACAGAAAAGTGACATTAATATTTAGTAGATCCTCCTTTTGCAAAGATAACAGCCTCTAGTCGCTTCCTGTAGCTTTTAATCAGTTCCTGGATAAAGGTATTTTGGACAAACAATTCAAGTTCAGTTAAGTTAGATGGTCGCCGAGCATGGACAGCCCGCTTCAAATCATCCCACAGATGTTCAATGATATTCAGGTCTGGGGACTGGGATGGCCATTCCAGAACATTGTAATTGTTCCTCTGCATGAATGCCTGAGGATTTGGAGCGGTGTTTTGGATCATTGTCTTGCTGAAATATCCATCCCCGGCGTAACTTCAACTTCCTCACTGATTCTTGAACATTATTCTCAAGAATCTGCTGATACTGAGTGGAATCCATGCGACTCTCAACTTTAACAAGATTCCCGATGTCGGCATTGGCCACACAGCCCCAAAGCATGATGGAACCTCCACCAAATTTTACAGTGGGTAGCAAGTGTTTTTCTTGGAATGCTGTTTCTTTTTGGACGCCATGCATAACGCCTTTTTTTTTATAACCAAACAACTCAATTTTTGTTTCCAAAATGAAGCTGGCTTGTCCAAATGTGCTTTTTCATACCTCAGGCAACTCTATTTGTGGCGTACGTGCAGAAACGGCTTCTTTCTCATCACTCTCCCATACAGCTTCTATTTGTGCAAAGTGCGCTGTATAGTTGACCGATGCACAGTGACACCATCTGCAGCAAGATGATGCTGCAGCTCTTTGGAGGTGTCTGTGGATTGTCCTTGACTGTTCTCACCATTCTTCTTCTCTGCCTTTCTGATATTTTTCTTGGCCTGCCACTTCTGGGCTTAACAAGAACTGTCCCTGTGGTCTTCCATTTCCTTACTATGTTCCTCACAGTGGAAACTGACAGGTTAAATCTCTGAGACAACTTTTTGTATCCTTCCCCTGAACAACTATGTTGAACAATCTTTGTTTTCAGATCATTTGAGAGTTGTTTTGAGTAGCCCATGATGCCACTCTTCAGAGGAGATTCAAATAGGAGATCAACTTGCAATTGGCCACCTTAAATACCTTTTCTTATGATTGGATACATCTGGCTATGAAGTTCAAAGCTCACTGAGGTTACAAAACCAATTTTGTGCTTCAGTAAGTCAGTAAAAAGTAGTTAGGGGAATTCAAATCAATAAAATGATAAGGGTGCCCATACTTTTGCAACGGTCAAATTTTGGTTTAATGCATATTGCACATTTTCTGTTAGTACAATAAACCTCATTTCAATCCTGAAATATTACTGTGTCCATCAGTTATTAGATATATCAAACTGAAATGGCTGTTGCAAACACCAAAATATTTAGAACAAAAAATGATTAAGATTAATAGGGGTGCCCAAACTTTTTCATAGGACTGTACCTTCAAATTCACCAGGAAGGAAACATAGGCTACTTCTTAGCTCCCACACTCCCCCCAACTCATGGTTGTGCCCCTCAAACTTCACTCCTGTTTCCCTGAAGGACCTGAGATGACGTCTTCACAGGTCTTTCAGCGGGCCTCCGATTTGCTTTCGGCCGTCTCAGGGCGGGACGCAAGGGAAGCCGGATAGGTTCGTGGGATTACGTGGGCGGCACCAATCGGAGAGTCCATGCCGGCTGCCTCCATCACGACTGTGCCATGCTGGCCGGCAGCTTCACACCCAAACCCAGCTTAGTTCGCGGATGCGCGACTCCAGCATGGGGAGAGGACTGTGCATGCCGGTAGGTGTTGCAGCCGTGCGCTACCTCCCCTCCACCTCTTCACTGACTCCATGGGGCCAGGTGCTGTTCGCAAGGTGCCTGGCCTTCAAGTGCAGCGCGGCCTAGCCAGCCAGGTAGCATGGCTGGGGGGAAGGGCATTCAGGGTGCGGGGGGGGTTTGAGGGTGGGGGGAATGAGGGTATAGGCGTTCAAAGGAAGCAAATCTGGGGGTTGGGGCTTAACGAGTGGGCCCAAGGGCGACACTGAAAAAAAAGGGGGGGGGGGCATGTGGGTTTCTGTCCCATCAACTGGCACTGTCCCGATGTCCCCGCCACCACGGAGGAAGGGCAGGGGTGCCTGCGGGAAAAAGTGGCCAAATGCGTTGCGGAGGGTGCGCCCAGGGCTGCACTGGAGGGGCGTCGCTCAGGGGGCCGCAGACGAAGTTGCGGGTACAGCTAGTGTAATTATAAAACCGCAACAATTTTGACTTTTCAGAAACTCCGATAAACTTTGTAGAAACTAGAATTCTTTATTCTGATGTGATCTTTTTTTGCATCGTGATATAAAACTAATTTATGATACAAAAAGTACATTAGTGTTCAGTACATACATACACATATATATATATATATATATATATATATATATATATATAATATTTATACAAAAAGTTTCATAGACCTAGAGTTCACAGATTCACCGGAGAACTTTGTCCTAGAGTCGGCCGCTGTAGTGTCCAGGTCTGGCTGGTTTCTGCAGATGGGTCAGAGACTTGGCTGCTTTCTGTCGGGTCCAGTCCACTTTTTTACAGAACATTCCTATGATGTGTATCTGCTGTAGTGTATATATAATATACAGCACCAGTCACATTACGTATACGAGTTCATGCTGAAACTTAAAGGGGCTCTCCATGCTGTCTTTACTCTGTATAGGTGCTGCAACTCTGCAACGACTTGCTTGTGCTAGACTGTAGCCAATCGGAGTAGACCAGGAGGAGGCAGCAGCCAATCAGGAGGCAGTAATTGTGTCTCAGACTACTTAAGACTTTCTATGGCGAGTGTAGACCCTTGGACTAAGCCAAAGTGCAAGATAGAGAGATATCCATAACAGGTAAGCGTCACCTATAGGCTCTGCCTCGCGTAGCTTTAGTGCCGTCAGAAGTAGACGCTCGCTGCTGGTTCGAAACGTGAAGGGTTAATAATCGGACACTTGTGAGATTTAAGGGTCATGAATATGGTTGTATTATAGGAACATGTAAATCCACTGTGTGCCATGGGGGATCTAGGGTTAAAAAATAAATAAATACGGGTATTGCTACTGATGTAGAGGCAGAATACTAAGGGCTTGGCGGGACCAAACCAATATTTTACAAATACGTAACATCTTTTATATTTCGCCCGGGGAACCATTCATATGAAATGCCAAGGGGTGCACATAGATAATCCGGACACTGGTACTAAGTGCTCTGTCTGTGCGGGGAGAGGTGGAGAAATTAATGGAGGTTGTAGGGTGTTCTGAAGTGCTGACGTTCAGGCTTTTGTATGGCAGGAGCATCTGAAGTGTTGGGGTAGTGAGTTCTAGAGTATGGGGGAAGCACAAGAGAAAACTGAGCAAATTGAGAAGTAAAAGAGGATCGGTTCTAGACTGGAGTAAGGAGAATATGCAGATTGTAGTCCGATGGAAGGGGCATCTGGAGGACCGTAGAAGGATCACCGAGGTGGAAGCAAGTGCTGAAGGTTTAGAGACAACCATCGGCACAAGACGTTCAGCTAACTTGGAGTCGCCATCGTTATGGGATGAAAAGAAATGGTGCACGTGGAGAAGCGATCTGTAGCGGATGTCCATGTGATGTTGGAAGGTGGAATAAATCTGGAGAAATTTGGCTACTGAAATGGGTTGTAGGACCTCTTCTCCAATAAGAATGAAGACTACTCTATGTGTCGGTGACTGAAGGCTCAGCCCGGAAGAGTTGTGCACGTTCTGCAGAGATCTGAAACCTGGTGAAGAGGAGGTCTACGTTTAGGAGTGGTGGTGGGTAGTAGTGTAGTCAAATACAACCCATAATAAGTCTATTCATTTGGGGGACGTGAGGATGACGTTCATGGCTTGAGGTAGGCAAATAGACCCTGCAAGCAGGAGGACCATGGTGGACAAACCGAGCAGTGTCGTAGATGACGTCATGTCTTACAACAAACTAAGATGATTGTTCTAGATACTACAACAGTCGAGAACATGATAGGTGAGCTCTGGGTGGTTGGTAGGAGGAACAAGACGACTTCTCTTGACATACAAGCCTAGTCCTTCCAGACAGTGCTCCATGTTGAGGCCCGCAGCCCCATGTACCTATAGTCTATGTTTAATGCCCAGGGGTTTAATTTGAAGACCAGGAGATAAAGTTCCCATCAGTCTATAAGTATGAATGTGGTAGACCCCACGGAGGTCGGACTCATTGGTTCACAACCATAACCAATGTCTGTATTGTCATCAAGTCCTGATTCTGGATCCACAGACTGCACGATATATGGTGGAGAATGGACTTGTGCGGTGTTCGCCTGAGGTCTATATCCTGGTGCACCATCACTGCCGTCATCCATGGTGCCGGTGTAGCTCTGGTTGAAGAACTCCAGGTAGGCCGGCAGCTGGGCCTTATAGGATGGGTCATTGTCACAAGGAATATAACTTTTGCTGAAGACTTTGTCGCAGTTGCTCTCTTCCGTGGTCTGGACTTCGGTGTAAGTCTCACGGACCTGACATTCGGGGTATTTATTGGTTTCTTCGTGTTCTTTGGGTTGGTTGTTTTCCTGGATGCTGACAACGTCCACCTTTTGGGGCTCATATTGAGTGGTCATAAGGATGTTTCCATTATATGTACCCTGGGGGATAAGAAGAAGAGAAAATCGGTTACCTATGTCATTATACTATCGTTTTATGGCTGCAGGTTCTATGTATATCTATTCCCTTCAACCTGTCCTCATATACAGGGGACAAGTGGGAGGATGGAAACCAATCTGATGCCTCCAAAGGACCTAGACTCCTGCAGAAGGATACCCGCGACCTATACTCCTGAAGAAGGATACCCGCGACCTACTCTCCTGAAGAAGGATACCCGCGACCTACTCTCCTGAAGAAGGATACCCGCGACCTACACCCCTGAAGAAGGATACCCGCGACCTACACCCCTGAAGGATACCCGCGACCTACTCTCCTGAAGGATACCCGCGATCTACACTCCTGAAGAAGGATACCCGCGATCTACACTCCTGAAGAAGGATACCCGCGACCTACTCTCCTGAAGAAGGATACCCGCGACCTACACTCCTGAAGGATACCCGCGACCTACACCCCTGAAGAAGGATACCCGCGACCTACACCCCTGAAGAAGGATACCCGCGACCTACACCCCTGAAGGATACCCGCGACCTACTCTCCTGAAGGATACCCACGATCTACACTCCTGAAGAAGGATACCCGCGATCTACACTCCTGAAGAAGGATACCCGCGATCTACACTCCTGAAGAAGGATACCCGCGACCTTTACTCCTGAAGAAGGATACCCGCGACCTACACTCCTGAAGAAGGATACCCGCGACCTACATGCCTTGAAGAAGGATACCCGCGACCTACACCCCTGAAGAAGGATACCCGCGACCTACACCCCTGAAGAAGGATACCCGCGACCTACACCCCTGAAGAAGGATACCCGCGACCTACACCCCTGAAGAAGGATACCCGCGACCTACACCCCTGAAGAAGGATACCCGCGACCTACACCCCTGAAGAAGGATACCCGCGACCTACACCCCTGAAGAAGGATACCCGCGACCTACACCCCTGAAGAAGGATACCCGCGACCTACACCCCTGAAGAAGGATACCCGCGACCTACACCCCTGAAGAAGGAGACCCGCGACCTACACCCCTGAAGGAGACCCGCGACCTACACCCCTGAAGAAGGAGACCCGCGACCTACACCCCTGAAGAAGGAGACCCGCGACCTACACCCCTGAAGAAGGAGACCCGCGACCTACACCCCTGAAGAAGGAGACCCGCGACCTACACCCCTGAAGAAGGAGACCCGCGACCTACACCCCTGAAGAAGGAGACCCGCGACCTACACCCCTGAAGAAGGAGACCCGCGACCTACATGCCTTGAAGAAGGATACCCGCGACCTACACTCCTGAAGAAGGATACCCGCGACCTACACGCCTGAAGAAGGATACCCGCGACCTACACGCCTGAAGAAGGATACCCGCGACCTACACTCCTGAAGAAGGATACCCGCGACCTACACGCCTGAAGAAGGAGACCCGCGACCTACACGCCTGAAGAAGGATACCCGCGACCTACACTCCTGAAGGATACCCGCGACCTACACTCCTGAAGAAGGAGACCCGCGACCTACACTCCTGAAGAAGGAGACCCGCGACCTACACTCCTGAAGAAGGAGACCCGCGACCTACACTCCTGAAGAAGGAGACCCGCGACCTACACTCCTGAAGAAGGAGACCCGCGACCTACACTCGTGAAGAAGGATACCCGCGACCTACACGCCTTGAAGAAGGATACCCGCGATCTACACTCCTGAAGAAGGATACCCGCGACCTACACTCCTGAAGAAGGAGACCCGCGACCTACACTCCTGAAGGATACCCGCGACCTACACCCCTGAAGAAGGATACCCGCGACCTACCCCTGAAGAAGGATACCCGCGACCTACACTCCTGAAGAAGGATACCCGCGACCTACACGCCTTGAAGAAGGATACCCGCGATCTACACTCCTGAAGAAGGATACCCGCGACCTACATTCCTGAAGAAGGAGACCCGCGACCTACACTCCTGAAGGATACCCGCGACCTACACCCCTGAAGAAGGATACCCGCGACCTACTCCTGAAGAAGGATACCCGCGACCTACACTCCTGAAGAAGGATACCCGCGACCTACACGCCTTGAAGAAGGATACCCGCGATCTACACTCCTGAAGAAGGATACCCGCGACCTACATTCCTGAAGGAGACCCGCGACCTACACTCCTGAAGGATACCCGCGACCTACACCCCTGAAGAAGGATACCCGCGACCTACTCCTGAAGAAGGATACCCGCGACCTACACTCCTGAAGAAGGATACCCGCGACCTTTACTCCTGAAGAAGGATACCCGCGACCTACACTCCTGAAGAAGGATACCCGCGACCTACACTCCTGAAGAAGGATACCCGCGACCTACACTCCTGAAGGATACCCGCGACCTACACCCCTGAAGAAGGATACCCGCGACCTACACCCCTGAAGGATACCCGCGACCTACACCCCTGAAGGATACCCGCGACCTACACCCCTGAAGGATACCCGCGACCTACACCCCTGAAGGATACCCGCGACCTACACTCCTGAAGAAGGATACCCGCGACCTTTACTCCTGAAGAAGGATACCCGCGACCTACACTCCTGAAGAAGGATACCCGCGATCTACACTCCTGAAGAAGGATACCCGCGACCTACACTCCTGAAGGATACCCGCGACCTACACCCCTGAAGAAGGATACCCGCGACCTACACCCCTGAAGGATACCCGCGACCTACACCCCTGAAGGATACCCGCGACCTACTCTCCTGAAGGATACCCACGATCTACACTCCTGAAGAAGGATACCCGCGATCTACACTCCTGAAGAAGGATACCCGCGACGTACACGCCTGAAGAAGGATACCCGCGACGTACACGCCTGAAGAAGGATACCCGCGACCTACTCTCCTGAAGAAGGATACCCGCGACCTACACTCCTGAAGAAGGATACCCGCGACCTACACCCCTGAAGAAGGATACCCGCGACCTACTCTCCTGAAGGATACCCGCGACGTACACGCCTGAAGAAGGATACCCGCGACCTACACGCCTGAAGAAGGATACCCGCGACCTACACGCCTGAAGAAGGATACCCGCGACCTACACGCCTGAAGAAGGATACCCGCGACCTACACCCCTGAAGAAGGAGACCCGCGACCTACACCCCTGAAGAAGGAGACCCGCGACCTACACCCCTGAAGAAGGAGACCCGCGACCTACACTCCTGAAGAAGGAGACCCGCGACCTACACTCCTGAAGAAGGAGACCCGCGACCTACACTCGTGAAGAAGGAGACCCGCGACCTACACGCCTTGAAGAAGGATACCCGCGATCTACACTCCTGAAGAAGGATACCCGCGACCTACATTCCTGAAGAAGGAGACCCGCACCTGACAACTCCTTGCCCAACGATTTGCAACTTTAACGTTCCTTTCACTTAGTGCTTTACCTTTCTCCCATTGTCGGAGAAGATGTAGCTCTTGTTGGGGTCTGGAATATCAGGAAGACACATTCTCTTGAGCCTGAAAAGACAGCATTGATAGGTTTCTTACATGGCGCCAACCTATGCCACCGCGCTGTACAAAAAGTGTCATTTCTAACATCAGCCCCTGAGCTCCCGATCTTACACGCACAAGGATCTGTATTACAGGGCTTCACTTTTCTATTTCTACACAATTCTCCCTGCGTGTTACAGACCAGGCTGCAGGACTAGGCCAGTGTTTGGCAGTATTCACATGGTGTGGGCATGTTGCACTTTTTTCCCATAAGTGCAACATCTCGCCAGAATGCAGTGTCATGACCGCAACGTGTGACTAGTGCAGCTCCTCCCTCATGGCAGATATTGTCAGCGCAGCAGAATCTGCAGTGTGTGAACACTCACCAGGCTCTCTTCCAGCATCCTAAGAATAGTAGGGCTAGTGCAAGCGCTGATATCGTGATGATGGGCACAAGTATGGAACGTAGAGCGGCTGCGGCTAGAACAAAGAGAGGAAAACAAAGCGTTAGTCAGGGATGAGTATGTTCCAAATGAAGAACAAACTGTATCATCCGAACACTGATAAGGTAACAGATCCAGGCCTAGAACGTAGATACGGTAACAGATCCAAACCTAGAACGTAGATACAGTAACAGATCCAAACCTAGAACGTATATATGGTAACAATATAGTAACAGATCCAAATCTAGGACATACTGAGTCATCTGAACATATATACGGTAATAGACCCCAACCTAGAACATAGATACGGTAATGGATCCAAACCTAGAACAGATATGGTAACAGATCCACACCTAGAACATAGATACGGTAATGGATCCAAACCTAGAACATAGATATGGTAACAGATCCAAACCTAGAACATAGATACGATAACTGATCCAAACGTAGATACGGTAACAGATCCAAATCTAGAACATATACAGTATATGGTAACAATATAGTAACAGATCGAAATCTGGGACATACGGAGTCATCTGAACATATATATGGTAACAGATCCTAACCTAGAACATAGATATGGTAACGGATCCAAACTTAGATACAGTAACAGATCCAAATATAGAATATAGATACAGTAACAAATCCAAACCTAGAACGTAGATAAGGTAACAGATCCAAACCTAGAACATATATATGGTAACAATATAGTTACAGATCCAAATCTTGGATATACTGAGTCATCTGAACATAGATACGGTAACAGATCCCAGTCTAGAACATAGATACGGTAACGGATCCAAACCAAGAACAAAGATACATTAACAGATCCAAATCTAGAACATACATACGGTAACGGATCTAAACCTAGAACATACACTCACCGGCCACTTTATTAGGTACACCTTTCCAACTGCTCGTTAACACTTAATTTCTAATCAGCCAATCACATGGCGGCAACTCAGTGCATTTAGGCATGTAGACATGGTCAAGACAATCTCCTGCAGTTCAAACCGAGCATCAGTATGGGGAAGAAAGGTGATTTGAGTGCCTTTGAACGTGGCATGGTTGTTGGTGCCAGAAGGGCTGGTCTGAGTATTTCAGAAACTGCTGATCTACTGGGATTTTCACGCACAACCATCTCTAGGGTTTACAGAGAATGGTCCGAAAAAGAAAAAACATCCAGTGAGCGGCAGTTCTGTGGGCGGAAATGCGTTGTTGATGCCAGAGGTCAGAGGAGAATGGCCAGACTGGTTCGAGCTGATAGAAAGGCAACAGTGACTCAAATAGCCACCCGTTACAACCAAGGTAGCCAGAAGAGCATCTCTGAACGCACAGTACGTCCAACTTTGAGGCTACAGATGGGCTACAGCAGCAGAAGACCACACCGGGTGCCACTCCTTTCAGCTAAGAACAGGAAACTGAGGCTACAATTTGCACAAGCTCATCGAAATTGGACAATTGAAGATTGGAAAAACGTTGCCTGGTCTGATGAGTCTCGATTTCTGCTGCGACATTCGGATGGTAGGGTCAGAATTTGGCGTCAACAACATGAAAGCATGGATCCATCCTGCCTTGTATCGGTAACGGTTCAGGCTGGTGGTGGTGGTGTCATGGTGTGGGGAATATTTTCTTGGCACTCTTTGGGCCCCTTGGTACCAATTGAGCATCGTTGCAATGCCAAAGCCTACCTGAGTATTGTTGCTGACCATGTCCATCCCTTTATAATCACAATGTACCCAACATCTGATGGCTACTTTCAGCAGGATAATGCGCCATGTCATAAAGCTGGAATCATCTCAGACTGGTTTCTTGAACATGACAATGAGTTCACTGTACTCCAATGGCCTCCACAGTCACCAGATCTCAATCCAATAGAGAAGCATCTTTGGGATGTGGTGGAACGGGAGATTCGCATCATGGATGTGCAACCGACAAATCTGCGGCAACTGTGTGATGCCATCATGTCAATATGGACCAAAATCTCTGAGGAATGCTTCCAGCACCTTGTTGAATCTATGCCACGAAGAATTGAGGCAGTTCTGAAGGCAAAAGGGGGTCCAACCCGTTACTAGCATGGTGTACCTAATAAAGTGGCCGGTGAGTGTAGATACGGTAACAGATCTAAACCTAGAACATACATACGGTAACGGATCTAAACCTAGAACATAGATACGGTAACAGATCTAAACCTAGAACATACATACGGTAACGGATCCAAACCTAAAACAGTGATACGGTAACAGATCTAGTAACAGATCCAAATTTAGGACATACTGAGTCATCTGAACATAGATACGGTAACAGATCTGAACTCAGTATATACTGTATATTTGTCTTGCAGTCACTCTGGTTATATATTATAAGTATAAACAGATACAGACAGGGCAGAGAAGAGGATGGACAAGATACAAGGTATCACACTGAGACACAGAGATAATTCCACCCACTCACCCAAATGTCATCCTATGATTAGCCAAACATAAGGAGAAAGGTGGAGAACTAACACCTAGGACGGCCAGTGATAGACAGTATAAGTCACTGTGTGCACGTATGCCAAATCTGGGCGTTCTAGGTTATGTATCTACTATATGCTGGGAGGTATAGAAATCTCACTCACTGTCAGAGGGGGTGTGAGCCTTCGTATATTCTGCAGGGCTCTCTCTTCTTCCTCCCCCGGTGATGGCCACCACAGCTACCTCATACTTCCCATTAGGTTGGAGGTCACTGATCACAATCTGCATGTTATCTGGATCTCCGATATAAAATCTACAGACGAGAGAGTCACCTGCAAAGTAATGATAGATAGATAGATAGATAGATAGATAGATAGATAGATAGATAGATAGATAGAAGATAGATAGATAGATAGATGAGATAGATAGGAGATTGATAGATAGAAGATATAGATAGGAGATAGATCGATAGGAGATAGATAGATAGATAGATAGGAGATAGATAGATAGGAGATAGATAGATAGATAGATAGATAGATAGATAGATAGATAGGAGATAGATAGATAGATAGATAGATAGATAGATAGATAGATAGATAGATAGATGAGATAGATAGGAGATTGATAGATAGAAGATATAGATAGGAGATAGATCGATAGGAGATAGATAGATAGGAGATAGATAGATAGATAGATAGGAGATAGATAGATAGGAGATAGATAGATAGATAGATAGATAGATAGATAGATAGATAGATAGATAGATAGATCTCTATAGCTGATACTTGTAGTCCGTACCTTGCTGGACATATCCATGTGATTTCCGCAGGTCGCAGTCTTTCTCCGTATCCTTCACATAGACGTTGTATCCGGTCACAAATCCTTCCTGAGACCCGTCAGTCGGATACGGCGACCAATCCAAGAAGATTGACCTGGCTTCCATTTTCTTGATCTTCACAACTGGCTTCACAGAAGATGCTAAAACAAGAAGTGATGTATAATCCAGGTCAGTGATGTCATAGACAGATCACACGTGGCAGTGACATCACTTGGGGTCATGTGTTTGTAGTTACCCAGCTCCTCCGTATACCCCTCCACCTTCACCAGGAGCCGCTCCCCGTCCTTCATAGAGCCGTATAGTCTGAACTGGTATCTCACTCCAGGTCTGAACACTCCTGAAGACGGGACAGAGACACCAGGGGTCACATTGTGCAAATCAAGAGAGTCGTAATTATGTGTAAGGGGTCGTATTGATGCTATTATGGGATCACGCTGACTATTGTGGGGTCACAATGATTATTATGGGGTATCCACAGAATCAGACGACGCAGGGTTTGTTTGTAGTCTGTAACTATAGCTCTGCATAGGAGCTGTGTACACCAAACGGTGCCATCTATTTGCAAAGTTTCCTCATGCCTCTGAACTACCAGATCCGTTGCAGAAGTCTACACGCCCTTGAAACGCCTAGGGAATCTTCTTCCTGTACTCAGCCAGGGTCTTACGTGATTGGATGACGTCGCTGTAGACCGTGGCGTTGTACTTCTTCCACTGAAGGTCACAATGCGGAGATCTGGGCTCGGCGCACCACTCCACCACATATCCGTGCGCGGCGGGATTCTGCTTCCACTGTACGATGACGCCTCCATCTTTGCCGGTCGTCCTCTGAGCGATCGCCTGATCTGGGTCTGCAGGAGACAAGTGCCGATAAGGTCATGTACTGTATACTCTCACAAGCCCTGTATGCAGATACATAGCCATGCCGACGTACCACTTGCAGTATGTGCAGGGATCCTCAGGTCAGCAGGGGGCGACACTCCGGCTTTATTGTGGGCGGTGACCCTGATAGCATATGTCTGTCTCCCTATAGAGATTTGGGAGCTGTTCACCCCTGAGACGTTGATGTCACTTGCCACCGCAGCGCCCTCTAGTGGCCAGAATTGGATATTGTAGTGAGTGATACGTCCATTGGCTCTAAAGTGTGATGTAGGCTGAAAATGAGAAGTGACAAGACGAAGATGAAATCCACGAGACGCCTCCAACGAGGGGGGCACAAACTTATCAGATCACATGTATTAGTGCAGCATTCCCATTAACGTGTGCCAGTTATCAATATTCAATAGAAAACCTAGTGCCCAACTCCCCAAAATACTTAATGATATACGCCCCAGCTACTGCAGAACATCTTTTGTACAGGAAGAGTCACTTCAGTCTGTGTCTGGTAATGCAGCTCCATTCAATGAGACTCAGCTGCAATACCAGACACAACCTGTTGGCGTGAGTGGCGCTGTTTCTGGTATTTCGTACTGCCCCTATAAGACATGAATGGGGGTACAGGGCAGTGGCCAGGGCGGCTCTGACACTCACTCTCCAGTACAGGGTCACTCTCCGATCTTCATCCTCTTCAATATGTCTCCAAATATCCAGAGCTCCAGCAGGGGCTGAAATGATAAAGAGAATAATAGAAGTCAGTCCTGGGTCCAGAAACTGTAGGGGGCGCTCATGAGCAAAAGACATCTAGACATAGTAGTAGTATGTAATACTTTGTTCTTGAATCTGCCACTAGGGGCACTCCATGTACACTGATTCATATGGCTAGTACTGAGTCATAGATCATGACAAGTATCTTTCTGTGATGAAAAGTTCTGCATCCTATTATCATTCTGCAGGGTCAGCTGAGTCATCTTATTATCATTTGTAGGTGGAATCAGCAGTGTCATCTCATTATCATTAGTGGGCAGGGTCAGCAGAGTCATCTCATCATTAGTAGGGAAAGTCAGTAGTGTCAACGCATTATTATTAGTGAACAGGGTCAGCAGAGTCATCTCATTCAGCAGAGCCATCTTATTATAATTAGTAGGTAGAGTCAGCAGTTATCTCATTATAATTAGTAGATGATGTCAGCAGAGTCATCTCATTACATTAGTAGGTGGAGTCAGCAGAATCATCTCATTACATTAGTAGGTGGAGTAAGGAGAGTCATCTCATTACATTAGTAGGTGAGTCAGCAGTCATCTCATTTTCATTAGTAGGTGGAGTCAGCAGAGTCATCTCATTATCATTAGTAGGTGGAGTCAGCAGAGTCATCTCATTATCATTAGTAGGTGATGTCAGCAGAGTCATCGCATTGTAATTAGTAGGTGGGTCTGCAGAGTCATCTCATTATCATTAGTAGGTGGAGTCAGCAGAGTCATCTCATTATCATTAGTAGGTGGAGTCAGCAGAGTCATCTCATTATCATTAGTAGGTGATGTCTGCAGAGTCATCTCATTATCATTAGTAGGTGGAGTCAGCAGAGTCATCTCATTATCATTAGTAGGTGGAGTCAGCAGAGTCATCTCATTATCATTAGTAGGTGGAGTCAGCAGAGTCATCTCATTATCATTAGTAGGTGGAGTCAGCAGAGTCATCTCATTATCATTAATAATGTAAGGGGAGCAGATTTAAAGGGCTATTCTAACCAGAAATATTCCTGACCTAAGTGCTGGTTTCCACCCCCTATGATAGATCTTCCCACTAATGGAACCACTTAAGTTGGTGTTTATGCAAATTTACATTAAATGTGTATTTTCAGATTTGGGATGGTCTCGTCAGAACGGGCCGAAGTTTAGAATTTTCCCTAGACTGTAGCATTAGAGATGAATACTATTGTACTGCTGGAGGCCTAGATACACTGTATACAGGTAAGGCTCAGTATACAGCTCCTCCATCACTTCCTGCTTTAGTCTGTGGACACTTTTCTGTCTATTGACTCCCATTCATTGCCATAATGCGCACACCTCCTTCTGTCTCCAGTATGGCCGCCTGTAAGGGATGCTCTTAGATTAGTACACTGCATTTCTTACGTACCATCTTCGTGCGTCCTGACTTCTCTAGGAGGATGACTCCAGCTGCTCCACCCTGCCAGGGACGACTCTGCCATACAGCGCACCCTCACGTTATACTGCGTATACGGCTGTAATCTGCTGATACGGACGCTGTATAGCTCCGTTGGTAGTTTTCCTTGACTGGTCATGTTGACCTAAATGAATGGAGTGAAAGTGAATATTCAGAATTTCCAGGTCTGGTCAGACAATAGATATATATAGTATACAAGCACACGCCCTGCTGTATACCGTATACACTCACATACTAAGAGAAATCTGATGCTCTATGGGTCGGCCATAATCTGTCTATGGGTTGTCTCTGAGCTTTGCTGTAGTGACTGGGGCATGCTGCAATACCACACTCCACCACAGGACAGTTATGG
This sequence comes from Leptodactylus fuscus, assembly GCF_031893055.1. Classification (NCBI taxonomy): domain Eukaryota; kingdom Metazoa; phylum Chordata; class Amphibia; order Anura; family Leptodactylidae; genus Leptodactylus; species Leptodactylus fuscus. The sequence goes on from NC_134265.1 coordinate 17,500,660, forward strand.
CGCTGTTTGTATAAGAATATAGCCATGTATTTCGTATCATGCACTGTATTAATGCTGTAATCCCGTCTATAAGAAGAGACACAAATAACTCACCAGATTCCCCTGGAGATCCACCTGACAGTGGATTTGCAGGGACGTGTAGTCCGCCTTCAGCGACCAGATCACGGTGATGTGGGAGGCGCTCACCTCAGTCACTGTTATACTGGAAGGAGCCAGGAGTAGAACTGGGGGAACAAACATGGAAACATTGTTACAAGATACATTGTTGCACATAATAATACACTGACACCTGGGCGTTACCATTCTCCTTATCATATGGGTGTGTCCCTAACAGGACGCATTGATTGGACGGTGTCAGTATGCAGGACACGCCCCTAGCTGTACACAGAAATAGGAAACAGTGCCACCCCTGTCTACAGGTTTTGTCTGGTAGTGCAGCTCATTCACTTTATTAATACAACACACAACCTGTGGACAGGGGTGGCGCTATTTCCTAAAGTACGCAGCCATGTTTTTCTAATCACGGACTGCTATAAGGAATTGAGATTATGTGAGTCCTAACAGGGACACTACGAGGAATTCTCTGACTAACAAGTCTTCTTCCAGGTTTCCAGGCCCCATCTCTAGTCCCCTGAGACTCGGTGAGGTTCATTGAATGCCTAATGCCAGTAGGCTGCACGTAAAGCTCATAACATATTAGTAGATAATACTGTATTCATCGAGATGATTAAACTCTCAGTATGGAAGGGGTTAATCCCAGAAATTCGGGGAACTGTCAGAGGGCGATGTTGATTTATAGCATAGTATTAGGTATGGGACTCGTAGTGGTCGGAGACGTACTTAGAGCCGCAGTTCACACTTACCCCTCTGGTTCAGATACACAATGGCGTTGATGCTCCGCTCGCCCATGCGGTTCTTAGCGGTCAGTGTGAAGTTATACGCCTGCTGCGACCCCTGTATCTGCCAAACACAGTGATCTCTAGCGCAAGAAGTGGAGTTCAGGGTGAACCTTGGGAAACAAAGAAGTAGAATTAGGTTCTCGTGTAGGGTAGGTACAGTGTAAGCAGGGGGTATATATATATACTTTATATATATATATATATATATATATATATATATACCCCCTTGTATAATTAGAAGCAAGACATCGACAATAATAGATAACATAGTAAATATGAAAGAGGGAGAGGAGGGAGATGCAGCTGCAGAAGGCTCTCCTCTGTGACTGTGTGCTGTGAGAGGGGAGGAGGAGGATCATGTTACAGATTCTATGCCTCAGCCTGTGCAGGAGACATCTGATTGGCTCAGGGCAGGAATATCCCGCCCACTCAGCAGACACAGAAAGAGAAAATCATGTAGCGTAAAGCAAAATCTGCACGTTACATAAAAGAGTCTCCAGTACCAGGATCACATGTAATACACGTGTACAACAGCAGGGGGCATAGTAACTTTATCTTTGAGGATCTTCTTTACAGCACAGTCATGGCCAGAGTCAGCAATAGCCTAGAGCCGACTCATTGAGGTCTCTGGGAGAGTTTTCTAGACATGCTCAGTACAGGGAGGGGGAGGGGATAAGCCGTGACATCATCTATTGTCAGTAGTGGATGTAATGATGTGGTGTTGCCTATAGAGGTGTTATCTTCTATTGTAATAATGTCTGTAATATAGATGAAGTGACTGCTGCGAAGAAAATCCCTACAGAATTGGAAAGTGCTAGTCTATTATTAGGCTTAGTGGCCAGAGAGAAAATTGCAGGACATAGGACTTTTATCTATAGAGGTGTTATCTTCTGTTGTAATCCTGCCTCTGATGTAAATGAGGTGACTGCTGTAAAGAAATTCCTACAATATTGGCAAAGTCCATTGATAGGCTTAGTGGCCGGAGAGAAAATTGCAGGACATAGGACTTTTATCTATAGAGGTGTTATCTTCTGTTGTAATCCTGCCTCTGATGTAAATGAGGTGACTGCTGTAAAGAAATTCCTACACCATTGGGAAGTCCAATGATAGGCTTAGTGGTCAGAGTAAAAATTGCAGGAATTAGTATTTTTTTTTCTTTAATATCCTTTCCAATATTGTCAAACATTGTATTAACTATCATAGGACACATGGTGGCTTTAAAGCCTTTGCTGTGTCCACCGGTGCACAAATCTGTGAATATATTTTGCAAGACAATGGACGGATTTGCACAGACACTTTACAAGATGGTGAATTCTCCCCTTTTATTCTTCCTGGTCCTCTAATATTTGAGTTCTCGTTGCTCAGTTATTAGATTTATAAGTACAATAGAAATATTTCATACTTGAAATTCCCCGTTCGGCCTGTAGAGGGCAGCATGCAGCCAGAGAACTCCGTCATCCAGTGTAAAGCGCAGGGACAAGCAGATTAGGTGCCAACAATGGGCACTGCCAACTCTTTGCAGCTGCCCCCGTCTGACTACAGGGGGGTTGCCGGGAATTTATGATGACTTTTTTATTCATGAGCTTTCTGGGCAACCAAATCCAGGGCCCTGACTAAGCCACTGTGTCTGTATGAGCCTTATGGGGGGAGGAATATAAACCGTCCCCACTACAGGTCCATCCATAAGGTCATTCTACTGGACTGGTTCTGATTATTTCCTATTATATCGCTCAGAGCTCCAGTTTCCTGATACAAAGCTCCGATCCCGCTTCATAGGACTTGAGTTACACAGAAAAATTGTACTACCTGCAGCTACCACTAGGGGGAGCCCAGTACTGTGCTGCAGACTGTCTATAATACTCTAATGCAGTATGCACTAAGCTCCTGAGCTCCCCCTAGTGGTGGCTGCGGGTAATACAATTATGTCCTATACAGAGCTCCAAATCCGCTGCACAGGCCGTTACATATTAGGATATATTGAGAATTTTGGCGCTAGTGGCAGGATGTTAGGAGGCGGAGACATTGTCAGGTGACTCCACCCCCCTATTCACATAGTCTACTCACCAGTCTTGTAGGACATAATTTACACTGAGATTCCCATAAAAGTTATATCTCCCTCCGGGGTTCCAGCGACATCTCAGTGTCTGCATGTCTTGGGTGTCACATGTGAAGTCTTTCGGTTCATCTGGTAATCCTGTAATAAGAATGAGTCACATGTGAGGACGGAGACTCCCCACAAGGGGGAGCTCCAGAGGCCTTTTTGGAACGTTTGAGGTCAACACACAGAGTATATTATATACAGTATATTATATATAGTATGGTATCTATGTGACATAGCATTGGTCCTGTGCTGCTGACCCCATAGTCACAGCCTCCAATGATGCCGCCATTATGTCTCATAATAAGACAGATACTATCATATAGTACACAATATACTGCCATTGAGTGCTCACATGAGACAGTACAATCTCATAATAGTGCCCATATAATACTATCATAAAGCACACAATATATTGCCATATGGTGACCATATAAGACAATACAATACGTTGCCCTAATAATACTTCTATCATTTAGAAGGTCTTCATAATACCACCATATTGCCCACGCTATACCGCTATACAGTGCCCATATAATACTGTACAATACATTGCCCTCATAAGATATATACTATCATATAACATTCATTATACCTCCATACAGTGCCCATATAATAATACATTGCCTTCATAGTACTTCTATCACATACAGTGTCCACATAATACCACCATATAGCCCACGATATACCACCATACAGTGCCCATATAATACAGTATAATACACTGCCTTCATAGTACTTCTATCACATACAGTGTCTACATAATACCACCATATAGCCCACAATATACCGCCATACAGTGCCCATATAATACATTGCCTTCATAATACTTCTATCACATACAGTGTCCACATAATACCACCATATAGCCCACGGTATACCGCCATACAGTGCCCATATAATACATTGCCTTCATAATACTTCTATCACATACAGTGTCCACATAATACCACCGTATAGCCCACGATATACCGCCATACAGTGCCCATATAATACAGTATAATACACTGCCTTCATAATACTTCTATCACATACAGTTCCCATATAATACAATACATTGCTCTCATAATAGCTTCATCACATGCAGAGTCCATATGATAGCACCATATAGTGCCAAAATAATACCACAGTGGGCACTATAGAAGGAATTATGGGATCAGGACTGAATGTTTGCGGGTCCATGGGTCTCACTTACTGCTGACGATGAGTACGGTGCCGTTGCGTCTCTCGCCCCCCAGCTCGCACATGACATTACTTCCATCCGATTTTGTCCTTTTCACGTTTTTTACGGAGATAACAAATCTGTCCGTCCCCATGTTGAGAGATTGGTAATCCGCATTCCCCCCATACGACATTTTTTGTACGGTCAGACCCTGTGCAGGTATGCAGCAAAAAGTGACATCGGAGCCCTCCAGGACCACCCGGTCGCGGGGGTAAATTACAGCGACAGATTGCCCTATAGTCTCTCCTGCGGGGAAAACAAGGGGAAGAAAGAGTTAATTATGTCATAGGAAGGGACCCCAACCCAAAAAGTGTCACCACCAGTAACCCCGCACAAAGTTAGTCTTGAGTAGTAGAGACTATTATATCCGGTCTAGACAATGCTCTGTGAGCCTAGCATCGCCTCTGCCGCTGGGATGCAAATGATGGAGAGTCTTACCGCTAAAATAGTGGTTACCCGCAGACCCCATAGGCGAAAATGGGGACCATGGGGTGTCCACCGATGTTATACTGAAACTGACAGATGAGAACCGAACCCTAGCTCAACTACCTGGAATGATACATTGTAGCAGATTAGTAGGGAGCTCACAGAGCATTGTCTAGACTGGACACAATGTATCAGTCTATAGTCCAGGTTGTTGAGCTCACAGAGCATTGTCTAGACTGGATACAATGTATCAGTGTGTAGTCCAGGCTGTTGAGCTCACAGAGCATTGTCTAGACTGGACAAAATGTATCAGTGTGGAGTCCAGGCTGTTGAGCTCACAGAGCATTGTCTAGACTGGATACAATGTATCAGTGTGGAGTCCAGGCTGTTGAGCTCACAGAGCATTGTCTAGACTGGATACAATGTATCAGTATGTAGTGCGGGCTGTTGAGCTCACAGAGCATTGTCTAGACTGGATACAATGTATCAGTGTGGAATCCAGACTGTTGAGCTCACAGAGCATTGTCTTAGACTGGACACAATGTATCAGTGTGGAGTCCAGGCAGTTGAGCTCACAGAGCATTGTCTAGACTGAATACAATGTATCAGTGTGGAATCCAGACTGTTGAGCTCACAGAGCATTGTCTAGACTGGACACAATGTATCAGTGTGGAGTCCAGGCTGTTGAGCTCACAGAGCATTGTCTAGACTGGATACAATGTATCAGCTGAGAGCAGGACTAGCTATGTACATGGTTACTGCCTCTGAATGGACACAAGAGTCTTCTCAGTCACTGACAGCAAGCAGAGATCCTGACAATGTGTCCAGTTCTGTTTCTTGCCTCATATGTATTACTTAGCTGTACGATGCTTTTAAGGGGAAACGGTCTGCACAGAATTTCGGGTTTTGGGTCTAAATTCTCAAAAACTACAGACTAGAGCGGTTTCTACTTCAGTAATTTTTTCATCAAAGTGTGTTTTCTTTTCCATAATCCCTGCCGGTCACTCAGCGAGGGTTTCCCCCATACTTTACAGGGCGGTATTTCTCAGATTTTATTCTCCCAGGAAAGACGATTACTAAGCACAATTTACTCCAAAACCTCAGAACTAAAACATGGAATCCAAATCACCAACCACAAGCAGCTCACAGATCCCATACAGCGGTCACCAACTAAGAGGAAGATGAGACTCCACGGACTGTTATACCCCAAATCAACCCCACCCACACCACTCACACCCCCCCCCCCCCCACTTTACTAGCTTTGGCAATGCTAAATATCTATTCGGACGTGCCAGTAAAGCTTATTTGATTTGATCCCCTGCCCCCTACCTCCTGTCCTTTATCTCCTGCCCCCTACCTCCTGCCCCCTATATCCTAATCCCAACCTCCTGCCCCCTACCTCCTTCTCTCTACCTCCTGCCCCCTATATCCTAACCCCAACCTCCTGCCTTCTGTCTGTTACCTCCTGCCCCCTACCCCCTTCTCCGTACCTCTTGACCCTTATATCCTAACCCCAACCTCCTGCCCCTACCTCCTACCTTCTTCCCCCTGCCTCCTGTCCCCTGCCCCATGCCACCCAACCTCTCTGACCTCAGCCTCCTGTTCCCTGCCTCCTATATCCTACATCCAGCCTCCTGCCCCATGTCACCCCACCTCCTGGCCTCGGCCTCCTGCCCCTGCCTCCTACCCCTAGCTCGCTGCAGATACTATGGCTCCCATATAATAACATGGGCATCCTGGCCTCAATTATACTTGGCACCCAGGTCCGAGCCATATACGTTGGCCCAGCTATGTAACATACCAATGATGCCAGGTGGGCACCTTATAGTGCACAGCATAGTATCACCAGCTCAGTATCACTTCTACTAGACTTTTCTTTCAGAAACAGCGCCACCTTAGTCTATAGGTTGTTTCTGGTATTGCAGTTAAGTTCCACTGAAGTGTATAAGACTGAGCTGCAATACCAGACACAAGTCTTGGTCAGGGGCGATGAGGTTTTTGGAACAAAATAGCCATGATTAAAACTACTCGGTATAAATGACTGTAATAACGTCTGCTGTTCCTGTCCTGCCTGTTATATGGCTTATTCCTAACCCTCGCCACCTGCCCTGACTATGTGTCTGGACCTGACCATTCTCTTACCTGACCCCTGCGACTTGTAACTGACTGCAATACCCTTGTCGCCTGCCCTGACCATTGGCCTGGTCCTGACTCTGGAATGGTGGCCGCCTGCCTTGACCATCTACCTGGGCCTGACCACTCCCTAACCTGACCCCTGCTGCTCTCAATGGCATCTCTTTGCTCGCTAGACCAGCTGTCACTGACACCACGGCCATCTTATGTGGTGGCAGACTCCATATACAGGGCACAATCTAGTGTGGGGGTCTCTACACCCCTCCCCCCCTCCCCGCTTCTGTCAAGCCAACAGGGCAGGACCAGCTCACCTTTGTGGGTTTTCCATGGACTCCACTCACTCCAGTTTATTTCGGCTGTGGGAACATTTCCTACAAGCGCGCTCCGAACACGCACAGAATGGGAGTCGCACTCCAGCGGAAGAAGAGAGTGCCAGGTCCAGTTAAAAGACATTCGACTGGTGGAAAGATCTGGTCTGAGATATTTCTGGAATATATTGAAAAATATAAAATCTAAGACGGAAAAATTACACAAAAATGAGAAAAATGGAGAATAATAAAGAGAAATACTATTACTATACATAGTAAAGGGAAAATGTTTGCCATAAACCCATGTGACAGATTTAGCCCCCTCTCCAGTGTTTGAAGCAGGGTCATAAGTTTTCATAAATCCGTTGTTCTTTCTTTAATTTAAAATTCCCTCTTAAAACCAAAACTTTCATGTGATCGGTGATATTATGATCCTCATTGCAGAAATGTTTTGATGCGGGAAGGTCCATTCTTCGTTCTCTAATTGTATGGCGATGTGAGTTCATCTGCATTCTAAGCTGCTGTCCGGTCTCTCCAACATACAGATTATCAGTGGGATATTTGGTGCACATTATTAAATACACCACATTAGGTGTGTTACAGGTGAACGTACCTGGGATTTGATATTCCCTGTTAGAGTTTGGTATCTCTATCCTGGATGACAGATTACAACGTTTCGGGACTCTCGGCTCCTTTCTCAAATAAATTTAAAAACCATTTCTGAAGGATGCATATTTATGTACAAAAGGATACCAACCTCCCTGGACCTGTTCACTGCCGCCCCAGCTTCCCTTTGTACTATAGGCCGCGGCGGGCCATAGTGAGTAGGCCCGGGGACAGGCCGCGATCCCACTACCACTATTATTATACTCAGGGGTCTTTTCACACCCCCGAGTATAACAATCGGAGCCCCAGGGGAGATGAGGAAACATAATAAACAGTGTTACTCACCTCTCCCGGATCCGATGTTACTCCTAGGAGGCTTTGGGCCTATATGGTAATGCACAGACATCACATGGTCTGGGATACTACCATATAGGCCCAAAGCTTGTGCTAGTAGTAATAGCCTATTACTGCTAGCACAGGCTTTGGGCCTGTAGGGCAACAGGTTGTTACTGCTAGCACAGGCTTTGGGCCTATATGGTAATATCTCAGACCACGTGCTGTATGGGACATTACCATACAGGCCTGAAGCCTGCTAAGATTTACATCGGATCCCGGAGAGGTGAGTAACATTGTTTATTATGTTCCCTCATCTCCCCTGGGGCTCCGATTATTATACTCGGGGGCCTGAAAAGACCCCTGAGTATAATAATAGCTCATGGGTGTGCAACTGTGGACCATAATAGTTGGGTGGGAAACTGTGGGGCAGAATAGAAGTTGAAGGGTCCACGGTGGCCCCTGTAACCTCTATTATGCCCCACAGCGGCCCCTGCAACCTCTATTATGCCCCACAGTATATTGTGCCACTGTGGAGCATAAAATAGGCTGCAGGGGCAATATGGGTTGGGTGCGTGGAGAAGTGAGGAGTCAAAGATGTCTGTGTTTCAAACTTTACAAAGTCAAGTCACATCTGGGAGAAGTGTTCATGGCGGTCCAAAGGGAAGAGACGGGAAATGTGAGAAGACGTCCCTGTACTGCTAGCCCCTCCAAACACCCCTTCCCCCTGCTGTCTGAGGTGGACGATCACAAGATGAACAACAATACCCCCCACCCCCCTCCGGGATTGATCTACTTACATCGGTAATGATATTCATTTTCTCAGACATGGCCACCTGGACATGGAACATGATGTCCATCTTAGGCTCTTTGCTGACTTTCCACTCCACCAGTATTCGCTGGTGCTCTGGATCACTGTGGATTTCCAGGGTCACTGATGGAGGAGACATTTCTGCTTCTAGATCAAATAAAGAAGAACAAATAACAGACAAAGACTCCACAGACCAGACAACCCATCTAATCCATGGAGAACCAAGACATGAGATCCTTGGCAGAAGTCACCTACACTGGAGGATGCAAGAGACCTGAAGAAGGTGACACGGACATAAGGGATGTGTGGCCGATTCTTGATGTTTGGGCCACATATTTATTTTTTTTGTTGTTTGATGACTTATTTATGTAGAAATTCCTTACATCGGCCATCGCAGAGGACTTGGGTGGGAAATTGGTTTCACCCCTGACCCGTCACTGTAGTCGTGTAGTCAGACTTGGCCTAGCCAGTTTCTAACAGTCTCGGAGTCGGATTGTCTCAGGTCCGGTTTCCATCACCCTCCTGGGTCTTTGGGCTCCTCCACTCCAGTTGCCCCACTCCTGCACCATTATTGGGTGGTGCACCCCTTGCCGTGTCACTTTTACTGCCACATGGCACATTTTTGGGTCTACTTGAGAACCAAGGAGAACATCAGTTCAAGACTTACCATGACAATGCCACAGTCCAAGCTTGAGAATCAAGAACAGGGCAACGATGACTCCATGGTGTCCAGTACAATGGTCCATCGATGGAAGATATCTGGAATACAAAGGAAACTATTAGAATTTTCTGGATCTATCTAGGGATATTTTTCTAAGATCCAACAAAGAAAGGTCCAGAACAACGAGAAATATACAAGTCTCTCAAGTCCAGTCCAGTCACCTTCTTGAGAGTCCCTTCCCGAGGACTCTTCTCATCTACTAGTGTTGAGTAGAAGTAATTTAGAGGACCTACATGGGTGTAAGTATTAGCAGGTCCCATGGGGCCCACCAGACAGGGGGCAGAAAGAGTTGAGGGACGGGGTTGGATGATGGGCTACAGGAACCCATGGACACTACTATAACTACCAGTTCCTGGGCTGGATGTTTGGTGTCAGAGATGGGACTTAAAAGCCCCAATTTTGCCAACGCATACAAGTCTTGTCCAATTTCTTTCCACAAATCATGGTTAAAATGACAATGTACAATGATCCCTAGACACAGGACCTACTGAAGGTCACATGACCATGTTTAGTGAGGTCCTCAAGCCAGAGCCAAGCTGTAGGGTGGGTGAGATATGGAGCCTGAAAGTCACAAGTTCTAAACATTGTTACCCTTTTGCTTGCCAGTGTATTCTATTTACAGTTGGCACTATTTATCTGATTGTTTTCAGGTCAATAACCACAGCATTTAATATGAAAGCTCAATACCCCTCCCTGTTAGCAGTCCAACCAGCGAATGAAATGTCACAGCAGCATGTGACCTTTTTGTTCCTTGAAGCCGCTCATGGGAGTAATTTATTACCTGGTCATGTATCCGGTGCTGCATGGACTGAACTTTGCACATGGGGAAGTGGAGAATGGAGGGGCACATGAGAGCTGATGAATCCTGGGAAATGTAGTTTGTCCACAGAGTCACTATATGTAAATAACAGTGATACAAGGAGCAGCAAGTAAAATAAAGCCAAGCAAAGGGGCACAAGGGGACTGTGAGGGTTTAGCACTGCTGGGGATGTATTTGGAGATAATTTTTTAAAGCTTTTTATTATCCAGTCTTTATGGGACAGCCGGAGATAGCTGAGCTCTGTCCTTAAATCTAACGTCAAGTGCCGTGGGGTGAGGGGCTGGATTATTGCACATTATCTCGAGCGGTTGTGCAATGGTGACTATATAGAGCTTTCCTCCTGGGTTACGATAAGAAATGACTACTAAGATGGTGCTGATAATAACAGGATTAAGGAAAGTCAAGACGTATCCTGCAGAGACCTGTCACACCGTGCCCGTAACTCTCTGCACAGATGGGAAGAAAACACAATTCCAGCCAAAGCCGCGAGATAAGAGAATGTTTTTGTCATTTTTGGCGAGACTTTGCACCACCTTCCATCATACGGTACGTGCACCACAAGCTACCACCGCAGATGACAAATCCAGACCCCTGCACGGTCTGCCGCAGTCCCAGTAGACATATGGCAGGTGTGAATGGATCCTGACCAGTCCTATAAGACACATCGGGGTGTGGCGGTAGATTGTACAAGTGTGGTCTTGTGTGGAGTATCTCGCCTCTTCACTGTCACCAATAACAACCCTACCCTGCGGCCGGAACACGGGATGGTGTGTATGCTGGTTATAGGGAATGTAACGCCAGGCAGCAGCTGCAAAAGCATATAAAAATATAAAAATCTGTGATTCAAACGTGATATTATATATTACCGCTCTATAAAAGGTGGTAATACCACATCTCAAATAGGGGCTAACACCATACACAGCTACATAAAACCACCATGTACTGCTACATAATAGCACCATACACAGCTACATAATACCACCATACACAGCTACATAATACCACCATATACAGCTACATAATACCACCATATACTACTACATAATACCACCATATACAGCTACATAATACCACCATACACTGCTATATAATACCACCATATACTGCTACATAATACCCCCATACACAGCTACATAATAGCACCATTTACAGCTACATAATAGCACCATACACAGCTACATAATATCGCCATATACTGCTACATAATAACACCATAAAAAGCTATATAATACCACCATATACTGCAACATAATACCACCATACACAGCTACATAATACCCCCATACACAGCTACATAATAGCACCATTTACTGCTACATAATACCACCATACACAGCTACATAATACCGCCATATACTGCTACGTAATACCACCATACACAGCTATATAATACCACCATATACTGCTACATAATTCCACCATACACAGCTACATATTACCCCCATACACAGCTACATAATACCACCATATACTGCTACATAATAACACCATATACTGCTACATAATACCCCCATACACAGCTACATAATACCACAATATACTGCTACATAATAGCCCCATACACAGCTACATAATACCACCATATACTGCTACATAATACCACCATACACAGCTACAAAATACCCCCATACACAGCTACATAATAGCACCATTTACTGCTACATAATAGCACCATACACAGCTACATAATACCACCATACACAGCTACATAATAGCACCATACACAGCTACATAATACCACCATACACAGCTACATAATACCACCATATACTGCTACATAATAGCACCATTTACTGCTACATAATGCCACCATACACAGCTACATAATACTCCCATACACAGCTACATAATAGCACCATATACTGCTACATAACAGCACCATACACAGCTACATAATACCATCATATACTGCTACATAATACCAACATATACTGCTACATATTGCCACCATACACAGCTACATAATACCACCATATACTGCTACATAATAGCACCATTTACTGCTACATAATACCACCATACACAGCTACATAATACCCCCATACACAGCTAAATAATAGCACCATATACTGCTACATAACAGCACCATACACAGCTACATAATAGCACCATTTACTGCTACATAATAGCACCAAATACTGCTACATAACAGCACCATACACAGCTACATAATACCATCATATACTGCTACATAATACCACCATACACAGCTACATAATACCCCCATACACAGCTACATAATAGCACCATTTACTGCTACATAATAGCACCATATACTGCTACATAACAGCACCATACACAGCTACATAATACCATCATATACTGCTACATAATACCACCATATACTGCTACATAATGCCACCATACACAGCTACATAATACCACCATATACTGCTACATAATACCACCATATACTGCTACATAATGCCACCATATACTGCTACATAATAGCACCATATACTGCTACATAATAGCACCATACACAGCTACATAATACCACAATATACTGCTACATAATACCCCCATACACAGCTACATAATACCACCATATACAGCTACATAATACTACCATATACTGCTACATAATAGCACCATACACAGCTACGTAATAGTACCATATACTGCTACATAATACCACCATATACTGCTACATAATACCACCATATACTGCTACATAATGCCACCATGCACAGCTACATAATACCACCATATACTGCTACATAATACCACCATATACTGCTACATAATGCCACCATACACAGCTACATAATACCACCATATACTGCTACATAATAGCACCATATACTGCTACATAATAGCACCATACACAGCTACATAATACCACAATATACTGCTACATAATACCCCCATACACAGCTACATAATACCACCATATACAGCTACATAATACCACCATATGCTGCTACATAATGCCACCATACACATCTACATAATACCCCCATAGACAGCTACATAATAGCACCATACACAGCTACATAATACCACCATATACTGCTACATAATAGCACCATATACTGCTACATAATAGCACCATACACAGCTACATAATAGAACCATACACAGCTACATAATACCACCATACACAGCTACATAATAGCACCATATACTGCTACATAATAGCACCATACACAGCTACATAATACCATCATATACTGCTACATAATACCACCATATACTGCTACATAATAGCACCATACACAGCTACATAATACCACAATATATTGCTACATAATACCACCATATACAGCTACATAATACCCCCATACACAGCTACATACTAGCACCATACACAGCTACATAATACCATCATAAACTGCTACATAATACCACCATATACTGCTACATAATACCCCCATACACAGCTACATAATACCACCATATACAGCTACATAATACCACCATATACTGCTACATAATGCCACCATACACAGCTACATAATACTCCCATACACAGCTACATAATACCACCATATACAGCTACATAATACCACCATATACTGCTACATAATGCCACCATACACAGCTACATAATACTCCCATACACAGCTACATAATACCACCATATACAGCTACATAATACCACCATATACTGCTACATAATGCCACCATACACAGCTACATAATACCCCCATACACAGCTACATAATACCACCATATACTGCTACATAATACCACAATATACTGCTACATAATACCCCCATGCACAGCTACATAATACCACCATATACTGCTACATAATACCACCATACACAGCTACATAATACCCCCATACACAGCTACATAATATCACCATTTACTGCTACATAATAGCACCATATACTGCTACATAATAGCACCACACACAGCTACATAATAGCACCATATACTGCTACATAATAGCGCCATACACAGCTACATAATACCATTATATACTGCTATATAATACCACCATATACTGCTACATAATACCACAATATACTGCTACATAATGCCACCATACACAGCTACATAATAGCACCATACACTGCTACATAATACCCCCATACACAGCTACATCATAGCACCATACAAAGCTACATAATACCACCATATACTACTACATAATAGCACCATATACTGCTACACAATAGTACCATATACTGCTACATAATACCACCATACACTGCTACATAATACCACCATACACTGATACATAATACCAGCATACACTGCTACATAATACCACCATACACTGATACATAATACCACCATACACTGCTACATAATACCACCATATACTGCTACATAATACCACCATATACTGCTACATAATGCCACCATACACAGCTACATAATATCACCATATACAGCTACATAATACCACCATATACTGCTACATAATGCCAACATACACAGCTACATAATACGCCCATACACAGCTACATAATAGCACCATACACAGCTACATAATAGTACCATATACTGCTACATAATAGCACCATATACTGCTACATAATACCACCATATACTGCTACATAATACCACCATATACTGCTACATAATACCCCCATACACAGCTACATAATACCACCATATACAGCTACATAATACCACCATATACTGCTACATAATACCACCATACACAGCTACATATTACCCCCATACATAGCTACATAATAGCACCATACACAGCTACATAATAGTACCATATACTGCTACATAATAGCACCATATACTGCTACATAATACCACCATACACAGCTACATAATACCACCATACACAGCTACATAATACCATCATATACTGCTACATAATACCACCATATACTGCTACATAATACCACCATATACTGCTACATAATAGCACCATACACAGCTACATGATACCATCATATACTGCTACATAATAGCACCATATACTGCTACATAATAGCACCATATACTGCTACATAATAGCACCATACACAGCTACATAATAGTACCATATACTGCTACATAATACCCCCATACACAGCTACATAATACCACCATATACAGCTACATAATACTACCATATACTGCTACATAATAGCACCATACACAGCTACATAATAGTACCATATACTGCTACATAATACCACCATATACTGCTACATAACAGCACCATACACAGCTACATAATACCATCATATACTGCTACATAATACCACCATATACTGCTACATATTGCCACCATACACAGCTACATAATGCCACCATACACAGCTACATAATACCACCATATACTGCTACATAATAGCACCATATACTGCTACATAATAGCACCATACACAGCTACATAATAGAACCATACACAGCTACATAATACCACCATACACAGCTACATAATAGCACCATATACTGCTACATAATAGCACCATACACAGCTACATAATACCATCATATACTGCTACATAATACCACCATACACAGCTACATAATAGCACCATACACAGCTACATAATACCACAATATATTGCTAAATAATACCACCATATACAGCTACATAATACCCCCATACACAGCTACATACTAGCACCATACACAGCTACATAATACCATCATAAACTGCTACATAATGCCACCATACACAGCTACATAATACTCCCATACACAGCTACATAATAGCACCATATACAGCTACATAATACCACCATATACTGCTACATAATACCACCATACACAGCAACATAATACCCCCATACACAGCTACATAATACCACCATATACTGCTACATAATGCCACCATACACAGCTACATAATACCCCCATACACAGCTACATAATACCACCATATACTGCTACATAATACCACAATATACTGCTACATAATACCCCCATACACAGCTACATAATACCACCATATACTGCTACATAATACCACCATACACAGCTACATAATACCCCCATACACAGCTACATAATATCACCATTTACTGCTACATAATAGCACCATATACTACTACATAATAGCACCACACACAGCTACATAATAGTACCATATACTGCTACATAATAGCACCTTATACTGCTACATAATAGCGCCATACACAGCTACATAATACCATCATATACTGCTATATAATACCACCATATACTGCTACATAATACCACAATATACTGCTACATAATGCCACCATACACAGCTACATAATAGCACCATACACTGCTACATAATACCCCCATACACAGCTACATAATAGCACCATACAAAGCTACATAATACCACCATATACTACTACATAATAGCACCATATACTGCTACCCAATAGTACCATATACTGCTACATAATACCACCATACACTGCTACATAATACCACCATACACTGATACATAATACCACCATACACTGCTACATAATACCACCATACACTGACACATAATACCACCATACACTGCTACATAATACCACCATATACTGCTACATAATACCACCATATACTGCTACATAATGCCACCATACACAGCTACATAATATCACCATATACAGCTACATAATACCACCATATACTGCTACATAATGCCACCATACACAGCTACATAATACGCCCATACACAGCTACATAATAGCACCATACACAGCTACAAAATAGTACAATATACTGCTACATAATAGCACCATATACTGCTACATAATACCACCATATACTGCTACATAATACCACCATATACTGCTACATAATACCCCCATACAAAGCTACATAATACCAGCATATACAGCTACATAATACCACCATATACTGCTACATAATACCACCATACACAGCTACATAATACCCCCATACATAGCTACATAATAGCACCATACACAGCTACATAATAGTACCATATACTGCTACATAATAGCACCATATACTGCTACATAATACCACCATACACAGCTACATAATACCAACATACACAGCTACATAATACCATCATATACTGCTACATAATACCACCATATACTGCTACATAATACCACCATATACTGCTACATAATAGCACCATACACAGCTACATGATACCATCATATACTGCTACATAATAGCACCATATACTGCTACATAATAGCACCATATACTGCTACATAATAGCACCATACACAGCTACATAATAGTACCATATACTGCTACATAATACCCCCATACACAGCTACATAATACCACCATATACAGCTACGTAATACTACCATATACTGCTACATAATAGCACCATACACAGCTACATAATAGTACCATATACTGCTAAATAATACCACCATATACTGCTACATAATACCACCATATACTGCTACATAATGCCATCATACACAGCTACATAATATCACCATATACTGCTACATAATACCACCATATACTGCTACATAATGCCACCATACACAGCTACATAATACCACCATATACTGCTACATAATAGCACCATATACTGCTACATAATAGCACCATACACAGCTACATAATACCATCATATACTGCTACATAATAGCACCATATACTGCTACATAATAGCACCATACACAGCTACATAATACCATCATATACTGCTACATAATACCACCATACACAGCTACATAATAGCACCATACACAGCTACATAATACCACAATATATTGCTACATAATACCACCATATACAGCTACATAATATCCCCATACACAGCTACATACTAGCACCATACACAGCTACATAATACCATCATAAACTGCTACATAATGCCACCATACACAGCTACATAATACTCCCATACACAGCTACATAATAGCACCATATACAGCTACATAATACCACCATATACTGCTACATAATACCACCATACACAGCTACATAATACCCCCATACAGAGCTACATAATACCACCATATACTGCTACATAATGCCACCATACACAGCTACATAATACCCCCATACACAGCTACATAATACCACCATATACTGCTACATAATACCACAATATACTGCTACATAATACCCCCATACACAGCTACATAATACCACCATATACTGCTACATAATACCACCATACACAGCTACATAATACCCCCATACACAGCTACATAATATCACCATTTACTGCTACATAATAGCACCATATACTGCTACATAATAGCACCACACACAGCTACATAATAGTACCATATACTGCTACATAATAGCACCATATACTGCTACATAATAGCGCCATACACAGCTACATAATACCATCATATACTGCTATATAATACCACCATATACTGCTACATAATACCACAATATACTGCTACATAATGCCACCATACACAGCTACATAATAGCACCATACACTGCTACATAATACCCCCATACACAGCTACATAATAGCACCATACAAAGCTACATAATACCACCATATACTACTACATAATAGCACCATATACTGCTACACAATAGTACCATATACTGCTACATAATACCACCATACACTGCTACATAATACCACCATACACTGATACATAATACCACCATACACTGCTACATAATACCACCATACACTGATACATAATACCACCATACACTGCTACATAATACCACCGTATACTGCTACATAATACCACCATATACTGCTACATAATGCCACCATACACAGCTACATAATATCACCATATACAGCTACATAATACCACCATACACTGATACATAATACCACCATACACTGCTACATAATACCCCCATACACAGCTACATAATACGCCCATACACAGCTACATAATAGCACCATACACAGCTACATAATAGTACCATATACTGCTACATAATAGCACCATATACTGCTACATAATACCACCATATACTGTTATATAATACCACCATATACTGCTACATAATACTCCCATACACAGCTACATAATACCACCATATACAGCTACATAATACCACCATATACTGCTACATAATACCACCATACACAGCTACATAATACCCCCATACACAGCTACATAATAGCACCATACACAGCTACATAATAGTACCATATACTGCTACATAATAGCACCATATACTGCTACATAATACCACCATACACAGCTACATAATACCACCATACACAGCTACATAATACCATCATATACTGCTACATAATACCACCATATACTGCTACATAATACCACCATATACTGCTACATAATAGCACCATACACAGCTACATGATACCATCATATACTACTACATAATAGCACCATATACTGCTACATAATAGCACCATATACTGCTACATAATAGCACCATACACAGCTACATAATAGTACCATATACTGCTACATAACACCCCCATACACAGCTACATAATACCACCATATACAGCTACATAATACTACCATATACTGCTACATAATAGCACCATACACAGCTACATAATAGTACCATATACTGCTACATAATACCACC
This sequence comes from Leptodactylus fuscus, assembly GCF_031893055.1. Taxonomy (NCBI): domain Eukaryota; kingdom Metazoa; phylum Chordata; class Amphibia; order Anura; family Leptodactylidae; genus Leptodactylus; species Leptodactylus fuscus. Next base: position 17,520,415 of record NC_134265.1, read on the forward strand.
ATATATTGCTACATAATACCACCATATACTGCTACATAATGCCACCATACACAGCTACATAATATCACCATATACTGCTACATAATACCACCATATAATGCTACATAATGCCACCATACACAGCTACATAATACCACCATATACTGCTACATAATAGCACCATATACTGCTACATAATAGCACCATACACAGCTACATAATACCACAATATACTGCTACATAATACCCCCATACACAGCTACATAATACCACCATATACAGCTACATAATACCACCATATACTGCTACATAATAGCACCATACACAGCTACATAATACCATCATATACTGCTACATAATACCACCATATACTGCTACATAATAGCACCATACACAGCTACATAATACCACAATATACTGCTACATAATACCCCCATACACAGCTACATAATACCACCATATACAGCTACATAATACCACCATATACTGCTACATAATACCACCATACACAGCTACATAATACCACCATACACAGCTACATAATACCATCATATACTGCTACATAATACCACCATATACTGCTACATAATACCATCATATACTGCTACATAATAGCACCATACACAGCTACATAATACCATCATATACTGCTACATATTACCACCATATACTGCTACATAATAGCACCATATACAGCTACATAATAGTACCATATACTGCTACATAATAGCACCATACACAGCTACAAAATAGTACCATATACTGCTACATAATAGCACCATACACAGCTACATAATAGTACCATATACTGCTACATAATAGCACCATATACTGCTACATAATACCACCATACACAGCTACATAATACCACCATACACAGCTACATAATACCATCATATACTGCTACATAATACCACCATATACTGCTACATAATACCATCATATACTGCTACATAATAGCACCATACACAGCTACATAATACCATCATATACTGCTACATAATACCACCATATACTGCTACATAATAGCACCATATACAGCTACATAATAGTACCATATACTGCTACATAATAGCACCATACACAGCTACATAATAGTACCATATACTGCTACATAATAGCACCATACACAGCTACATAATACCCCCATACACAGCTACATAATAGCACCATATACTGCTACATAATAGCACTATATACTGCTACATAATAGCACCATACACAGCTACATAATAGTACCATATACTGCTACATAATAGCACCATACACAGCTACATAATACCCCCATACACAGCTACATAATAGCTCCATACACAGCTACATAATAGTACCATATACTGCTACATAATAGCACCATATACTGCTACATAATAGCACCATATACTGCTACATAATAGCACCATACACAGCTACATAATACCACCATATACTGCTACGTAATACCCCCAAACACAGCTACATAATACCACCATATACTGCTACATAATACCACCATACACAGCTACATAATACCCCCATACACAGCTAGATAATAGCACCATTTACTGCTACATAATAGCACCATATACTGCTACATAATAACACCACACACAGCTACATAATAGTACCATATACTGCTACATAATAGCACCATATACTGCTACATAATAGCACCATACACAGCTACATAATACCATCATATACTGCTATATAATACCACCATATACTGCTACATAATACCACAATATACTGCTACATAATGCCACCATACACAGCTACATAATAGCACCATACACTGCTACATAATACCAGCATATACTACTACATAATAGCACCATATACTGCTACATAATAGTACCATATACTGCTACATAATACCACCATACACTGCTACATAATACCACCATACACTGATACATAATACCACCATACACTGCTACATAATACCACCATACACTGATACATAATACCACCATACACTGCTACATAATACCACCATATACTGCTACATAATACCACCATATACTGCTACATAATACCACCATACACAGCTACATAATATCACCATATACAGCTACATAATACCACCATATACTGCTACATAATGCCACCATACACAGCTACATAATACCACCATATACTGCTACATAATACGCCCATACACAGCTACATAATAGCACCATACACAGCTACATAATAGTACCATATACTTCTACATAATAGCACCATATACTGCTACATAATACCACCATATACTGCTACATAATACCACCATATACTGCTACATAATACCCCCATACACAGCTACATAATACCACCATATACAGCTACATAATACCACCATATACTGCTACATAATACCACCATACACAGCTACATAATACCCCCATACACAGCTACATAATAGCACCATACACAGCTACATAATAGTACCATATACTGCTACATAATAGCACCATATACTGCTACATAATACCACCATACACAGCTACATAATACCACCATACACAGCTACATAATACCATCATATACTGCTACATAATACCACCATATACTGCTACATAATACCACCATATACTGCTACATAATAGCACCATGCACAGCTACATGATACCATCATATACTGCTACATAATAGCACCATATACTGCTACATAATAGCACCATATACTGCTACATAATAGCACCATACACAGCTACATAATAGTACCATATACTGCTACATAATACCCCCATACACAGCTACATAATACCACCATATACAGCTACATAATACTACCATATGCTGCTACATAATAGCACCATACACAGCTACATAATAGTACCATATACTGCTACATAATACCACCATATACTGCTACATAATGCCACCATACACAGCTACATAATATCACCATATACTGCTACATAATACCACCATATACTGCTACATAATGCCACCATACACAGCTACATAATACCACCATATACTGCTACATAATAGCACCATATACTGCTACATAATAGCACTATACACAGCTACATAATACCACAATATACTGCTACATAATACCCCCATACACAGCTACATAATACCACCATAAACAGCTACATAATACCACCATATGCTGCTACATAATGCCACCATACACATCTACATAATACCCCCATTCACAGCTACATAATAGCACCATACACAGCTACATAATACCACCATATACTGCTACATAATAGCACCATACACAGCTACATAATAGTACCATATACTGCTACATAATAGCACCATATACTGCTACATAATAGCACCATACACAGCTACATAATAGCACCATACACAGCTACATAATACCACCATACACAGCTACATAATAGCACCATATACTGCTACATAATAGCACCATACACAGCTACATAATACCATCATATACTGCTACATAATACCACCATATACTGCTACATAATAGCACCATACACAGCTACATAATACCACAATATACTGCTAAATAATACCACCATATACTGCTACATAATACCCCCATACACAGCTACATAATACCACCATATACAGCTACATAATACCACCATATACTGCTAAATAATACCACCATATACTGCTACATAATACCCCCATACACAGCTACATACTAGCACCATACACAGCTACATAATACCATCATAAACTGCTACATAATACCACCATATACTGCTACATAATACCCCCATACACAGCTACATAATACCACCATATACAGCTACATAATACCACCATATACTGCTACATAACACCCCCATACACAGCTACATAATACCACCATATACAGCTACATAATACCACCATATACTGCTACATAATATCACCATACACAGCTACATAATACCCCCATACACAGCTACATAATAGCACCATACACAGCTACATAATAGTACCATATACTGCTACATAATAGCACCATATACTGCTACATAATACCACCATACACAGCTACATAATACCACCATACACAGCTACATAATACCATCATATACTGCTACATAATACCACCATATACTGCTACATAATACCACCATATACTGCTACATAATAGCACCATACAAAGCTACTTAATACCATCATATACTGCTACATAATACCACCATATACTGCTACATAATAGCACCATATACAGCTACATAATAGTACCATATACTGCTACATAATAGCACCATACACAGCTACATAATAGTACCATATACTGCTACATAATAGCACCATATACTGCTACATAATAGCGCCATACACAGCTACATAATACCACCATATACTGCTACATAATACCACAATATACTGCTACATAATGCCACCATGCACAGCTACATAATAGCACCATACACTGCTACATAATAACCCCATACACAGCTACATAATAGCACCATACAAAGCTACATAATACCACCATATACTACTACATAATAGCACCATATACTGCTACACAATAGTACCATATACTGCTACATAATACCACCATACACTGCTACATAATACCACCATACACTGATACATAATACCACCATATACTGCTACATAATACCACCATATACTGCTACATAATACCACCATACACTGCTACATAATAACCCCATACACAGCTACATAATAGCACCATACAAAGCTACATAATACCACCATATACTACTACATAATAGCACCATATACTGCTACACAATAGTACCATATACTGCTACATAATACCACCATACACTGCTACATAATACCACCATACACTGCTACATAATACCACCATATACTGCTACATAATGCCACCATACACAGCTACATAATATCACCATATACAGCTACATAATACCACCATATACTGCTACATAATGCCACCATACACAGCTACATAATACGCCCATACACAGCTACATAATAGCACCATACACAGCTACATAATAGTACCATATACTGCTACATAATAGCACCATATACTGCTACATAATACCACCATATACTGCTACATAATACAACCATATACTGCTACATAATACCCCCATACTCAGCTACATAATACCACCATATACAGCTACATAATACCACCATATACTGCTACATAATACCACCATACACAGCTACATAATACCACCATATACTGCTACATAATACCACCATACACAGCTACATAATACCCCCATACACAGCTACATAATATCACCATTTACTGCTACATAATAGCACCATATACTGCTACATAATAGCACCACACACAGCTACATAATAGTACCATATACTGCTACATAATAGCACCATATACTGCTACATAATAGCGCCATACACAGCTACATAATACCATCATATACTGCTATATAATACCACCATATACTGCTACATAATACCACAATATACTGCTACATAATGCCACCATACACAGCTACATAATAGCACCATACACTGCTACATAATACCCCCATACACAGCTACATAATAGCACCATACAAAGCTACATAATACCACCATATACTACTACATAATAGCACCATATACTGCTACACAATAGTACCATATACTGCTACATAATACCACCATACACTGCTACATAATACCACCATACACTGATACATAATACCACCATACACTGCTACATAATACCACCATACACTGATACATAATACCACCATACACTGCTACATAATACCACCGTATACTGCTACATAATACCACCATATACTGCTACATAATGCCACCATACACAGCTACATAATATCACCATATACAGCTACATAATACCACCATACACTGATACATAATACCACCATACACTGCTACATAATACCCCCATACACAGCTACATAATACGCCCATACACAGCTACATAATAGCACCATACACAGCTACATAATAGTACCATATACTGCTACATAATAGCACCATATACTGCTACATAATACCACCATATACTGTTATATAATACCACCATATACTGCTACATAATACCCCCATACACAGCTACATAATACCACCATATACAGCTACATAATACCACCATATACTGCTACATAATACCACCATACACAGCTACATAATACCCCCATACACAGCTACATAATAGCACCATACACAGCTACATAATAGTACCATATACTGCTACATAATAGCACCATATACTGCTACATAATACCACCATACACAGCTACATAATACCACCATACACAGCTACATAATACCATCATATACTGCTACATAATACCACCATATACTGCTACATAATACCACCATATACTGCTACATAATAGCACCATACACAGCTACATGATACCATCATATACTACTACATAATAGCACCATATACTGCTACATAATAGCACCATATACTGCTACATAATAGCACCATACACAGCTACATAATAGTACCATATACTGCTACATAACACCCCCATACACAGCTACATAATACCACCATATACAGCTACATAATACTACCATATACTGCTACATAATAGCACCATACACAGCTACATAATAGTACCATATACTGCTACATAATACCACCATATATTGCTACATAATACCACCATATACTGCTACATAATGCCACCATACACAGCTACATAATATCACCATATACTGCTACATAATACCACCATATACTGCTACATAATGCCACCATACACAGCTACATAATACCACCATATACTGCTACATAATAGCACCATATACTGCTACATAATAGCACCATACACAGCTACATAATACCACAATATACTGCTACATAATACCCCCATACACAGCTACATAATACCACCATATACAGCTACATAATACCACCATATACTGCTACATAATAGCACCATACACAGCTACATAATACCATCATATACTGCTACATAATACCACCATATACTGCTACATAATAGCACCATACACAGCTACATAATACCACAATATACTGCTACATAATACCCCCATACACAGCTACATAATACCACCATATACAGCTACATAATACCACCATATACTGCTACATAATACCACCATACACAGCTACATAATACCACCATACACAGCTACATAATACCATCATATACTGCTACATAATACCACCATATACTGCTACATAATACCATCATATACTGCTACATAATAGCACCATACACAGCTACATAATACCATCATATACTGCTACATAATACCACCATATACTGCTACATAATAGCACCATATACAGCTACATAATAGTACCATATACTGCTACATAATAGCACCATACACAGCTACATAATAGTACCATATACTGCTACATAATAGCACCATACACAGCTACATAATAGTACCATATACTGCTACATAATAGCACCATATACTGCTACATAATACCACCATACACAGCTACATAATACCACCATACACAGCTACATAATACCATCATATACTGCTACATAATACCACCATATACTGCTACATAATACCATCATATACTGCTACATAATAGCACCATACACAGCTACATAATACCATCATATACTGCTACATAATACCACCATATACTGCTACATAATAGCACCATATACAGCTACATAATAGTACCATATACTGCTACATAATAGCACCATACACAGCTACATAATAGTACCATATACTGCTACATAATAGCACCATACACAGCTACATAATACCCCCATACACAGCTACATAATAGCACCATATACTGCTACATAATAGCACTATATACTGCTACATAATAGCACCATACACAGCTACATAATAGTACCATATACTGCTACATAATAGCACCATACACAGCTACATAATAGTACCATATACTGCTACATAATAGCTCCATACACAGCTACATAATAGTACCATATACTGCTACATAATAGCACCATATACTGCTACATAATAGCACCATATACTGCTACATAATAGCACCATACACAGCTACATAATACCACCATATACTGCTACGTAATACCCCCAAACACAGCTACATAATACCACCATATACTGCTACATAATACCACCATACACAGCTACATAATACCCCCATACACAGCTAGATAATAGCACCATTTACTGCTACATAATAGCACCATATACTGCTACATAATAACACCACACACAGCTACATAATAGTACCATATACTGCTACATAATAGCACCATATACTGCTACATAATAGCACCATACACAGCTACATAATACCATCATATACTGCTATATAATACCACCATATACTGCTACATAATACCACAATATACTGCTACATAATGCCACCATACACAGCTACATAATAGCACCATACACTGCTACATAATACCAGCATATACTACTACATAATAGCACCATATACTGCTACATAATAGTACCATATACTGCTACATAATACCACCATACACTGCTACATAATACCACCATACACTGATACATAATACCACCATACACTGCTACATAATACCACCATACACTGATACATAATACCACCATACACTGCTACATAATACCACCATATACTGCTACATAATACCACCATATACTGCTACATAATACCACCATACACAGCTACATAATATCACCATATACAGCTACATAATACCACCATATACTGCTACATAATGCCACCATACACAGCTACATAATACCACCATATACTGCTACATAATACGCCCATACACAGCTACATAATAGCACCATACACAGCTACATAATAGTACCATATACTTCTACATAATAGCACCATATACTGCTACATAATACCACCATATACTGCTACATAATACCACCATATACTGCTACATAATACCCCCATACACAGCTACATAATACCACCATATACAGCTACATAATACCACCATATACTGCTACATAATACCACCATACACAGCTACATAATACCCCCATACACAGCTACATAATAGCACCATACACAGCTACATAATAGTACCATATACTGCTACATAATAGCACCATATACTGCTACATAATACCACCATACACAGCTACATAATACCACCATACACAGCTACATAATACCATCATATACTGCTACATAATACCACCATATACTGCTACATAATACCACCATATACTGCTACATAATAGCACCATGCACAGCTACATGATACCATCATATACTGCTACATAATAGCACCATATACTGCTACATAATAGCACCATATACTGCTACATAATAGCACCATACACAGCTACATAATAGTACCATATACTGCTACATAATACCCCCATACACAGCTACATAATACCACCATATACAGCTACATAATACTACCATATGCTGCTACATAATAGCACCATACACAGCTACATAATAGTACCATATACTGCTACATAATACCACCATATACTGCTACATAATACCACCATATACTGCTACATAATGCCACCATACACAGCTACATAATATCACCATATACTGCTACATAATACCACCATATACTGCTACATAATGCCACCATACACAGCTACATAATACCACCATATACTGCTACATAATAGCACCATATACTGCTACATAATAGCACTATACACAGCTACATAATACCACAATATACTGCTACATAATACCCCCATACACAGCTACATAATACCACCATATACAGCTACATAATACCACCATATGCTGCTACATAATGCCACCATACACATCTACATAATACCCCCATTCACAGCTACATAATAGCACCATACACAGCTACATAATACCACCATATACTGCTACATAATAGCACCATACACAGCTACATAATAGTACCATATACTGCTACATAATAGCACCATATACTGCTACATAATAGCACCATACACAGCTACATAATAGCACCATAAACAGCTACATAATACCACCATACACAGCTACATAATAGCACCATATACTGCTACATAATAGCACCATACACAGCTACATAATACCATCATATACTGCTACATAATACCACCATATACTGCTACATAATAGCACCATACACAGCTACATAATACCACAATATACTGCTAAATAATACCACCATATACAGCTACATAATACCCCCATACACAGCTACATACTAGCACCATACACAGCTACATAATACCATCATAAACTGCTACATAATACCACCATATACTGCTACATAATACCCCCATACACAGCTACATAATACCACCATATACAGCTACATAATACCACCATATACTGCTACATAACACCCCCATACACAGCTACATAATACCACCATATACAGCTACATAATACCACCATATACTGCTACATAATATCACCATACACAGCTACATAATACCCCCATACACAGCTACATAATAGCACCATACACAGCTACATAATAGTACCATATACTGCTACATAATAGCACCATATACTGCTACATAATACCACCATACACAGCTACATAATACCACCATACACAGCTACATAATACCATCATATACTGCTACATAATACCACCATATACTGCTACATAATACCACCATATACTGCTACATAATAGCACCATACAAAGCTACTTAATACCATCATATACTGCTACATAATACCACCATATACTGCTACATAATAGCACCATATACAGCTACATAATAGTACCATATACTGCTACATAATAGCACCATACACAGCTACATAATAGTACCATATACTGCTACATAATAGCACCATATACTGCTACATAATAGCGCCATACAAAGCTACATAATACCACCATATACTGCTACATAATACCACAATATACTGCTACATAATGCCACCATGCACAGCTACATAATAGCACCATACACTGCTACATAATAACCCCATACACAGCTACATAATAGCACCATACAAAGCTACATAATACCACCATATACTACTACATAATAGCACCATATACTGCTACACAATAGTACCATATAATGCTACATAATACCACCATACACTGCTACATAATACCACCATACACTGATACATAATACCACCATATACTGCTACATAATACCACCATATACTGCTACATAATACCACCATACACTGCTACATAATAACCCCATACACAGCTACATAATAGCACCATACAAAGCTACATAATACCACCATATACTACTACATAATAGCACCATATACTGCTACACAATAGTACCATATACTGCTACATAATACCACCATACACTGCTACATAATACCACCATACACTGCTACATAATACCACCATATACTGCTACATAATACCACCATATACTGCTACATAATGCCACCATACACAGCTACATAATATCACCATATACAGCTACATAATACCACCATATACTGCTACATAATGCCACCATACACAGCTACATAATACGCCCATACACAGCTACATAATAGCACCATACACAGCTACATAATAGTACCATATACTGCTACATAATAGCACCATATACTGCTACATAATACCACCATATACTGCTACATAATACCACCATATACTGCTACATAATACCCCCATACTCAGCTACATAATACCACCATATACAGCTACATAATACCACCATATACTGCTACATAATACCACCATACACAGCTACATAATACCCCCATACACAGCTACATAATAGCACCATACACAGCTACATAATACCACCATACACAGCTACATAATACCATCATATACTGCTACATAATACCACCATATACTGCTACATAATACCACCATATACTGCTACATAATAGCACCATACACAGCTACATGATACCATCATATACTGCTACATAATAGCACCATATACTGCTACATAATAGCACCATATACTGCTACATAATAGCACCATACACAGCTACATAATAGTACCATATACTGCTACATAATACCCCCATACACAGCTACATAATACCACCATATACAGCTACATAATACTACCATATACTGCTACATAATAGCACCATACACAGCTACATAATAGTACCATATACTGCTACATAATACCACCATATACTGCTACATAATACCACCATATACTGCTACATAATGCCACCATACACAGCTACATAATATCACCATATACTGCTACATAATACCACCATATACTGCTACATAATGCCACCATACACAGCTACATAATACCACCATATACTGCTACATAATAGCACCATATACTGCTACATAATAGCACCATACACAGCTACATAATACCACAATATACTGCTACATAATACCCCCATACACAGCTACATAATATCACCATATACAGCTACATAATACCACCATATGCTGCTACATAATGCCACCATACACATCTACATAATACCCCCATACACAGCTACATAATAGCACCATACACAGCTACATAATACCACCATATACTGCTACATAATAGCACCATACGCAGCTACATAATAGTACCATATACTGCTGCATAATAGCACCATATACTGCTACATAATAGCACCATACACAGCTACATAATAGCACCATACACAGCTACATAATACCACCATACACAGCTACATAATAGCACCATATACTGCTACATAATAGCACCATACACAGCTACATAATACCATCATATACTGCTACATAATTCCACCATATACTGCTACATAATAGCACCATACACAGCTACATAATACCACAATATACTGCTACATAATACCACCATATACAGCTACATAATACCCATATACAGCTACATAATAGCACCATATACTGCTACATAATACCATCATAAACTGCTACATAATACCACCATATACTGCTACATAATAGCACCATACACAGCTACATAATACCACCATATACTGCTACATAATACCCCCATACACAGCTACATAATACCACCATATACAGCTACATAATACCACCATATACTGCTACATAATACCCCCATACACAGCTACATAATACCACCATATACAGCTACATAATACCACCATATACTGCTACATAATACCACCATACACAGCTACATAATACCCCCATACAAAGCTACATAATAGCACCATACACAGCTACATAATAGTACCATATACTGCTACATAATAGCACCATATACTGCTACATAATACCACCATACACAGCTACATAATACCACCATACACAGCTACATAATACCATCATATACTGCTACATAATACCACCATATACTGCTACATAATACCACCATATACTGCTACATAATAGCACCATACACAGCTACATAATACCATCATATACTGCTACATAATACCACCATATACTGCTACATAATAGCACCATATACAGCTACATAATAGTACCATATACTGCTACATAATAGCACCATACACAGCTACATAATAGTACCATATACTGCTACATAATAGCACCATACACAGCTACATAATACCCCCATACACAGCTACATAATAGCACCATATACTGCTACATAATAGCACTATATAATGCTACATAATAGCACCATACACAGCTACATAATAGTACCATATACTGCTACATAATAGCACCATACACAGCTACATAATACCCCCATACACAGCTACATAATAGCTCCATACACAGCTACATAATAGTACCATATACTGCTACATAATAGCACCATATACTGCTACATAATAGCACCATATACTGCTACATAATAGCACCATACACAGCTACATAATACCACCATATACTGCTACGTAATACCCCCAAACACAGCTACATAATACCACCATATACTGCTACATAATACCACCATACACAGCTACATAATACCACCATACACAGCTACGTAATACCCCCAAACACAGCTACATAATACCACCATATACTGCTACATAATACCACCATACACAGCTACATAATACCCCCATACACAGCTACATAATAGCACCATTTACTGCTACATAATAGCACCATATACTGCTACATAATAGCACCACACACAGCTACATAATAGTACCATATACTGCTACATAATAGCACCATATACTGCTACATAATACCACCATATACTGCTACATAATACCACCATATACTGCTACATAATACCCCCATACTCAGCTACATAATACCACCATATACAGCTACATAATACCACCATATACTGCTACATAATACCACCATACACAGCTACATAATACCCCCATACACAGCTACATAATAGCACCATACACAGCTACATAATAGTACCATATACTGCTACATAATAGCACCATATTCTGCTACATAATACCACCATACACAGCTACATAATACCACCATACACAGCTACATAATACCATCATATACTGCTACATAATACCACCATATACTGCTACATAATACCACCATATACTGCTACATAATAGCACCATACACAGCTACATGATACCATCATATACTGCTACATAATAGCACCATATACTGCTACATAATAGCACCATATACTGCTACATAATAGCACCATACACAGCTACATAATAGTACCATATACTGCTACATAATACCCCCATACACAGCTACATAATACCACCATATACAGCTACATAATACTACCATATACTGCTACATAATAGCACCATACACAGCTACATAATAGTACCATATACTGCTACATAATACCACCATATACTGCTACATAATACCACCATATACTGCTACATAATGCCACCATACACAGCTACATAATATCACCATATACTGCTATATAATACCACCATATACTGCTACATAATGCCACCATACACAGCTACATAATACCACCATATACTGCTACATAATAGCACCATATACTGCTACATAATAGCACCATACACAGCTACATAATACCACAATATACTGCTACATAATACCCCCATACACATCTACATAATACCCCCATACACAGCTACATAATAGCACCATACACAGCTACATAATACCACCATATACTGCTACATAATAGCACCATACGCAGCTACATAATAGTACCATATACTGCTGCATAAGAGCACCATATACTGCTACATAATAGCACCATACACAGCTACATAATAGCACCATACACAGCTACATAATACCACCATACACAGCTACATAATAGCACCATATACTGCTACATAATAGCACCATACACAGCTACATAATACCATCATATACTGCTACATAATTCCACCATATACTGCTACATAATAGCACCATACACAGCTACATAATACCACAATATACTGCTACATAATACCACCATATACAGCTACATAATACCCATATACAGCTACATAATAGCACCATATACTGCTACATAATACCATCATAAACTGCTACATAATACCACCATATACTGCTACATAATAGCACCATACACAGCTACATAATACCACCATATACTGCTACATAATACCCCCATACACAGCTACATAATACCACCATATACAGCTACATAATACCACCATATACTGCTACATAATACCCCCATACACAGCTACATAATACCACCATATACAGCTACATAATACCACCATATACTGCTACATAATACCACCATACACAGCTACATAATACCCCCATACAAAGCTACATAATAGCACCATACACAGCTACATAATAGTACCATATACTGCTACATAATAGCACCATATACTGCTACATAATACCACCATACACAGCTACATAATACCACCATACACAGCTACATAATACCATCATATACTGCTACATAATACCACCATATACTGCTACATAATACCACCATATACTGCTACATAATAGCACCATACACAGCTACATAATACCATCATATACTGCTACATAATACCACCATATACTGCTACATAATAGCACCATATACAGCTACATAATAGTACCATATACTGCTACATAATAGCACCATACACAGCTACATAATAGTACCATATACTGCTACATAATAGCACCATACACAGCTACATAATACCCCCATACACAGCTACATAATAGCACCATATACTGCTACATAATAGCACTATATAATGCTACATAATAGCACCATACACAGCTACATAATAGTACCATATACTGCTACATAATAGCACCATACACAGCTACATAATACCCCCATACACAGCTACATAATAGCTCCATACACAGCTACATAATAGTACCATATACTGCTACATAATAGCACCATATACTGCTACATAATAGCACCATATACTGCTACATAATAGCACCATACACAGCTACATAATACCACCATATACTGCTACGTAATACCCCCAAACACAGCTACATAATACCACCATATACTGCTACATAATACCACCATACACAGCTACATAATACCACCATACACAGCTACGTAATACCCCCAAACACAGCTACATAATACCACCATATACTGCTACATAATACCACCATACACAGCTACATAATACCCCCATACACAGCTACATAATAGCACCATTTACTGCTACATAATAGCACCATATACTGCTACATAATAGCACCACACACAGCTACATAATAGTACCATATACTGCTACATAATAGCACCATATACTGCTACATAATAGCACCATACACAGCTACATAATACCATCATATACTGCTATATAATACCACCATATACTGCTACATAATACCACAATATACTGCTACATAATGCCACCATACACAGCTACATAATAGCACCATACACTGCTACGTAATACCCCCATACACAGCTACATAATAGCACCATACACAGCTACATAATACCACCATATACTACTACATAATAGCACCATATACTGCTACATAATAGTACCATATACTGCTACATAATACCACCATACACTGCTACATAATACCACCATACACTGATACATAATACCACCATACACTGCTACATAATACCACCATATACTGCTACATAATACCACCATATACTGCTACATAATACCACCATACACAGCTACATAATATCACCATATACAGCTACATAATACCACCATATACTGCTACATAATGCCACCATACACAGCTACATAATACGCCCATACACAGCTACATAATAGCACCATACACAGCTACATAATAGTACCATATACTTCTACATAATAGCACCATATACTGCTACATAATACCACCATATACTGCTACATAATACCACCATATACTGCTACATAATACCCCCATACACAGCTACATAATACCACCATATACAGCTACATAATACCACCATATACTGCTACATAATACCACCATACACAGCTACATAATACCCCCATACACAGCTACATAATAGCACCATACACAGCTACATAATAGTACCATATACTGCTACATAATAGCACCATATACTGCTACATAATACCACCATACACAGCTACATAATACCACAATACACAGCTACATAATACCATCATATACTGCTACATAATACCACCATATACTGCTACATAATACCACCATATACTGCTACATAATAGCACCATACACAGCTACATGATACCATCATATACTGCTACATAATAGCACCATATACTGCTACATAATAGCACCATATACAGCTACATAATAGCACCATATACAGCTACATAATACCACCATATGCTGCTACATAATGCCACCATACGCATCTACATAATACCCCCATTCACAGCTACATCATAGCACCATACACAGCTACATAATACCACCATATACTGCTACATAATAGCACCATACACAGCTACATAATAGTACCATATACTGCTACATAATAGCACCATATACTGCTACATAATAGCACCATACACAGCTACATAATAGCACCATACACAGCTACATAATACCCCCATACACAGCTACATAATAGCACCATACACAGCTACATAATAGTACCATATACTGCTATATAATAGCACCATATACTGCTACATAATACCACCATACACAGCTACATAATACCACCATACACAGCTACATAATACCATCATATACTGCTACATAATACCACCATATTCTGCTACATAATACCACCATATACTGCTACATAATAGCACCATACACAGCTACATGATACCATCATATACTGCTACATAATAGCACCATATACTGCTACATAATAGCACCATATACTGCTACATAATAGCACCATACACAGCTACATAATAGTACCATATACTGCTACATAATACCCCCATACACAGCTACATAATACCACCATATACAGCTACATAATACTACCATATGCTGCTACATAATAGCACCATACACAGCTACATAATAGTACCATATACTGCTACATAATACCACCATATACTGCTACATAATACCACCATATACTGCTACATAATGCCACCATACACAGCTACATAATATCACCATATACTGCTACATAATACCACCATATACTGCTACATAATGCCACCATACACAGCTACATAATACCACCATATACTGCTACATAATAGCACCATACACAGCTACATAATACCACAATATACTGCTACATAATACCCCCATACACAGCTACATAATACCACCATATACAGCTACATAATACCACCATATGCTGCTACATAATGCCACCATACACATCTACATAATACCCCCATTCACAGCTACATAATAGCACCATACACAGCTACATAATACCACCATATACTGCTACATAATAGCACCATACACAGCTACATAATAGCACCATACACAGCTACATAATAGCACCATACACAGCTACATAATACCACCATACACAGCTACATAATACCATCATATACTGCTACATAATAGCACCATATACTGCTACATAATAGCACCATACACAGCTACATAATACCATCATATACTGCTACATAATACCACCATATACTGCTACATAATAGCACCATACACAGCTACATAATACCACAATATACTGCTACATAATATCACCATATACAGCTACATAATACCCCCATACACAGCTACATACTAGCACCATACACAGCTACATAATACCATCATAAACTGCTACATAATACCACCATATACTGCTACATAATAGCACTATACACAGCTACATAATACCACCATATACTGCTACATAATACCCCCATACACAGCTACATAATACCACCATATATAGCTACATAATACCACCATATACTGCTACATAATACCCCCATAAACAGCTACATAATACCACCATATACAGCTACATAATACCACCATATACTGCTACATAATACCACCATACACAGCTACATAATACCCCCATACACAGCTACATAATAGCACCATACACAGCTACATAATAGTACCATATACTGCTACATAATAGCACCATATACTGCTACATAATTCCACCATACACAGCTACATAATGCCACCATACACAGCTACATAATACCATCATATACTGCTACATAATACCACCATATACTGCTACATAATAGCACCATACACAGCTACATAATACCATCATATACTGCTACATAATACCACCATATACTGCTACATAATAGCACCATATACAGCTACATAATAGTACCATATACTGCTACATAATAGCACCATACACAGCTACATAATACCCCCATACACAGCTACATAATACCGCCATATACTGCTACATAATACCGCCATACACTGCTATATAATATTGCACGGTTTTAGTTTGCTGATTTAGTAGGTCTACCCCTAAGGTGTTTTAGGTGTTTTTGGACAGTGGCCCTTTGAATTATCTGGTGGCCCCGACGAGTCTGTCACTCATTTGTAGCCATACTATGGATGGTCGTGCACTCTTAGGAACATCCATGGCTGGAGTTTTGGGGTGTGTCGTGTCCGATAGGCGCAGGATCTTGCAGGACGTTGCCCGCTGGTGGTCTCAGCCTAGGACTGTCCTGTGGGGTCTCATCCTTGCAGGTCCATATATACAGCGCTCGTCCCTTCCACCCCCACCTGGAGACATAAACCTCTATAAACACGCCAGTCCTATAACCGCTGTGCGGTAACTACAGGGCCGGAGCGCTGCGGTCCACAAGACGTGTAATTTGGGGGTTATTTTGGGGTCTGCAATTCATTAGGAGATATTTCTTCAGCTGCCGTGGGGTTGTCTACAGGCGGTCCTGCATGTCCTGGCCTGACTTTAAGGGACTTTCCAGTTATCACTCACGATACGTCTCAGCCCCCCCCCCGTTTCACTTTCACTGGTTTGGATTGGGCTCATCCTGTCTCAGGGGCCCCATAGAAGCTCTATGAGCAGTCCCTGTAGTATGTGATGGGAGGGGGGGGGGGATTCTCTGGAACTGATAAGTCATAATCTCTAAATTTACATCCCTCCGTTCCCGTCACCGCAGACAAGTTCAGTCTGGAAATTAGCGGCAAAAACATCCAGAACCCAAAAACGGTAACAGGGAAGAAAAATCCTGAAAAATAATACCGTACTCCTGCCCTTAACCCCCGCAGAGACCCTTCGAGGTCTGAACTCTGCAAGATGTCTAAAGGGTCATGGGCCCAGGTGCAAAACGGAGCTCAGGCCCTGCACAACTTGTAGCCGTGTCCTGTCCATATATTATTACATTGCCCTTTCTTGCTCTATCCAGCCCAGACCACCATGACGACTTGTCCACTGCCTCTCTATTGCCATCCCTTATCAGTGCCCCATATAGTAATCGTGGCCACAGCGCCCCCCGAGACTCCCTCCATGACTATATACTGCTACACTGCTATGTTTGCCACTATAGGCTTCCTATTCTCCTTTCTGACAGTGGAAGGCTGTGTATCATAGATCTTCTCACAGCAGTGCACCAGAGGGCAGGGGAATACATTTATAATGCATAGACCCATCAATGGGAATCAGAGTGGTGCGGGCGACCTGCGGGCTGCTGTGGCTTCTGGGCTGGGCCAATGGTCACACCATCGTAGGTAACCTTTGATCCTTCAGGTCCTGTAAGGTTCTCGGTGTGGCCTCCAGGGATTGGATTTGGTTCAGCAGCACATCCCACAGATGAGCAATCAGATTGGGATCAGCAGGATTTGGAGACCAAGTCCCCACCTTGATCTCTTGTCATGCTCTTCTTACCTTGACGTTATCCTGTAAGTCACTACTTTAAGGGGGCACTGTGGCCACAAAAGGGGTACAAGGTCTGTAGGTTTTTAGGTAGGTGGTACCTGTCATGGTCACATCCACATGGTGCTAGTGGCCAAGTTTCCCTGTAGGACATTGTCCAGAACATCACATTGCCACCACCGGTGACTTCCTACCATACTGCACCCTGGCGCCATCTTATTCCCAGGTAACACACAGACACCGGCCATCCACATGACCCATCAGACCTGGTGGCTTCATCCATGGCCCATGGCCCAGGTCTGATTTGGGCGCTGTGCCATTGTGGACCGAATCTCATTCTATCCTTATTTTCCAAAAGTGTTGGGTTCAATGCAAACCAGAAATTTTTGGGATTCGCCATCTACTAATCACTATTATACTCTTATAAGATATGGAGGTGCAGGAATATAATGAAGACGTATACCGCCCTTATAGTCCCTCACCTCTCCCGGGATCCTCTGTGGCCGCCCCAGTGATGTCACGTGTCCCGTGGGACCTAAAGTGGTCACTTGGGACACAGGCCATTGGACCAGATGGTCCAGCCTTCACTCCCGACCCATGGCCCCGTCACCGGATCACTGCCTGTCCTATCAAGGACTACAAACACCTATACCTGCCCCATAGAGATGCCCTGACCCAGTGCCCCCACCATAATTTGCCCCCAGATCCCTATTCTTGCCCTTTTTTCCTACTTCCGATATCAACCCTGAGACCTGACTGTTACCAGTTACAGTTGCCATCTAGGGTTGAGCGATTGGGATTGGAAAAGATCAGATCCCGATCGGCGATAGAGCGAATTTCACGAACGGGATCGGCTGGAAAATGATCGGAAATCGGATTTTAAAATCGATCCTGAAATCTCAAGATCAGCTTAACCCTGTTGCCATCTTCATCTTGATTCTGACCATTCGATGAACTGCAGTGGTTGTAATGTTACGGCCGAGGGTGTATACAGCTCATATACCGCACCCTGCAGTAAACCCTCGTACGCACATGTGGTTTGTATACAGAGAGCAGTCGGCTTAGCTTTCACTATATATAGCGCTCAGTGTGGGCGAGCCGGAGACCGGACCCAGCTGCACAAACACCATCGACTTGGTAAGACGTCCCAGAAGAAACTTTGCAGACGTTCTATACTCCAGACCGCTCTGCTACAATGTGACACCTCCAGCTCTGCTACATCTGTGTACATACTATACATAGAACTTGTTACATTGTTACTATTGTCCTCATGACTATGACATCACTACGATGTCATAATCCTCCTAAACTAGGCCATGGCTGACACCTGCGAGGCTGTAGCTCGGCACGTGGAGACCTATAAATACATAGCACAGAGGCTGACCCTTCATACGTATACGGCGGCTGTCACCCACTTGTCGGCACATTCTTTAGGCGGGCGACAACAGATCTACTTACTGTCTTCTGGCCGGGAAGAATTCCTGAGCAGGTTCCAAGAATTCCGACTCAATAAAAGGTCACATGAAAGAAGGAGCGATGAGGAGTGACGGCTCGGGCAGCGACAGGACTTTCTCCCATGGAAGTGTTCCGGCCCTTCATCATCTATTATATCCACAAATCCCAAGAGCAACTCGAGAGGGGGCGGCCGAACAGGAAGAGGCGGTGAATCACAGGAGGCCGGGAAAGTGGAGAAGTGGCTCTTATGTGATCATATTTAATAACTCGACTGTACGAGGTTACCCCTGTATCACTACACCGCACAGCAGAGCTGACAGGTCCTCTATATACTACACCGCACAGGACAGATCCTCTATATACTACACCACACAGGACAGATCCTCTATATACTACACCACACAGGACAGATCCTCTATATACTACACCACACAGGACGGGTCCTCTATATACTACACCACACAGGACAGATCCTCTATATACTACACCACACAGGACAGGTCCTCTATATACTACACCGCACAGGACAGATCCTCTATATACTACACCACACAGGACAGATCCTCTATATACTACACCACACAGGACAGATCCTCTATATACTACACCACACAGGACAGGTCCTCTATATACTACACCACACAGGACAGATCCTCTATATACTACACCGCACAGGACAGATCCTCTATATACTACACCACACAGGAGAGATCCTCTATATACTACACCACACAGGACAGATCCTCTATATACTACACCACACAGGACAGATCCTCTATATACTACACCACACAGGACGGGTCCTCTATATACTACACCACACAGGACAGATCCTCTATATACTACACCACACAGGACAGGTGCTCTATATACTACACCACACAGGACAGGTCCTCTATATAAAACACCACACAGGACAGATCCTCTATATACTACACCACACAGGACAGGTCCTCTATATACTACACCACACAGGACAGGTCCTCTATATACTACACCACACAGGACAGGTCCTCTATATACTACACCACACAGGACAGGTCCTCTATATACTACACCACACAGGACAGGTCCTCTATATACTACACCACACAGGACAGGTCCTCTATATACTACACCACACAGGACAGATCCTCTATATACTGCACCACACAGGACAGATCCTCTATATACTACACCACACAGGACAGGTCCTCTATATACTACACCACACAGGACAGGTCCTCTATATACTACACCACACAGGACAGATCCTCTATATACTGCACCACACAGGACAGATCATCTATATACTACACCACACAGCACAGATCCTCTATATACTACACCACACAGGAGAGATCCTCTATATACTACACCACACAGGACAGGTCCTCTATATACTACACCACACAGGACAGGTCCTCTATATACTACACCACACAGGACAGATCCTCTATATACTACACCACACAGGACAGGTCCTCTATATACAGAACAGATCCTCTATATACTACACCACACAGGAGAGATCCTCTATATACTACACCACACAGCACAGATTCTCTATATACTACACCACACAGGACAGATCCTCTATATACTACACCACACAG
This sequence comes from Leptodactylus fuscus, assembly GCF_031893055.1. NCBI lineage: Eukaryota > Metazoa > Chordata > Amphibia > Anura > Leptodactylidae > Leptodactylus > Leptodactylus fuscus. The sequence goes on from NC_134265.1 coordinate 17,544,255, forward strand.
GACAGATCCTCTATATACTACACCACACAGCACAGATCCTCTATATACTACACCACACAGGAGAGATCCTCTATATACTACACCACACAGGACAGATCCTCTATATACTACACCACACAGGATAGATCCTCCATATACTACACCACACAGGACAGGTCCTCTATATACTACACCACACAGGACAGGTCCTCTATATACTACACCACACAGGACAGATCCTCTATATACTACACCACACAGGACAGGTCCTCTATATACAGAACAGATCCTCTATATACTACACCACACAGGAGAGATCCTCTATATACTACACCACACAGCACAGATTCTCTATATACTACACCACACAGGACAGATCCTCTATATACTACACCACACAGGACAGATCCTCTATATACTACACCACACAGCACAGATCCTCTATATACTACACCACACAGGAGAGATCCTCTATATACTACACCACACAGGACAGATCCTCTATATACTACACCACACAGGATAGATCCTCCATATACTACACCACACAGGACAGATCCTCTATATACTACACCACACAGGAGAGATCCTCTATATACTACACCACACAGGACAGATACTCTATATACTACACCACACAGGACAGATCCTCTATATACTACACCACACAGGAGAGATCCTCTATATACTACACCACACAGGACAGATCCTCTATATACTACACCACACAGGACAGGTCCTCTATATACAGAACAGATCCTCTATATACTACACCACACAGGAGAGATCCTCTATATACTACACCACACAGCACAGATCCTCTATATACTACACCACACAGGACAGATCCTCTATATACTACACCACACAGGACAGGTCCTCTATATACTACACCACACAGGACAGGTCCTCTATATACTACACCACACAGGACAGGTCCTCTATATACTACACCACACAGGACAGGTCCTCTATATACTACACCACACAGGACAGATCCTCTATATACTGCACCACACAGGACAGATCCTCTATATACTACACCACACAGGACAGGTCCTCTATATACTACACCACACAGGACAGGTCCTCTATATACTACACCACACAGGACAGATCCTCTATATACTGCACCACACAGGACAGATCCTCTATATACTACACCACACAGCACAGATCCTCTATATACTACACCACACAGGAGAGATCCTCTATATACTACACCACACAGGACAGATCCTCTATATACTACACCACACAGGACAGGTCCTCTATATACTACACCACACAGGACAGGTCCTCTATATACTACACCACACAGGACAGGTCCTCTATATACTACACCACACAGGACAGATCCTCTATATACTACACCACACAGGACAGGTCCTCTATATACAGAACAGATCCTCTATATACTACACCACACAGGAGAGATCCTCTATATACTACACCACACAGCACAGATTCTCTATATACTACACCACACAGGACAGATCCTCTATATACTACACCACACAGCACAGATCCTCTATATACTACACCACACAGGAGAGATCCTCTATATACTACACCACACAGGACAGATCCTCTATATACTACACCACACAGGATAGATCCTCCATATACTACACCACACAGGACAGATCCTCTATATACTACACCACACAGGAGAGATCCTCTATATACTACACCACACAGGACAGATACTCTATATACTACACCACACAGGACAGATCCTCTATATACTACACCACACAGGAGAGATCCTCTATATACTACACCACACAGGACAGATCCTCTATATACTACACCACACAGGACAGGTCCTCTATATACAGAACAGATCCTCTATATACTACACCACACAGGAGAGATCCTCTATATACTACACCACACAGCACAGATCCTCTATATACTACACCACACAGGACAGATCCTCTATATACTACACCACACAGGACAGGTCCTCTATATACTACACCACACAGGACAGGTCCTCTATATACTACACCACACAGGACAGAACCTCTATATACTACACCACACAGGAGAGATCCTCTATATACTACACCACACAGGAGAGATCCTCTATATACTACACCACACAGGGCAGATCCTCTATATACTACACCACACAGGACAGATCCTCTATATACTACACCACACAGGACAGATCCTCTATATACTACACCACACAGGACAGATCCTCTATATACTACACCACACAGCACAGATCCTCTATATACTACACCACACAGGAGAGATCCTCTATATACTACACCACACAGGACAGGTCCTCTATATACTACACCACACAGGACAGATCCTCTATATACTACACCACACAGGACAGATCCTCTATATACTACACCACACAGGACAGGTCCTCTATATACAGAACAGATCCTCTATATACTACACCACACAGGAGAGATCCTCTATATACTACACCACACAGCACAGATCCTCTATATACTACACCACACAGGACAGATCCTCTATATACTACACCACACAGGACAGGTCCTCTATATACTACACCACACAGGACAGATCCTCTATATACTACACCACACAGGACAGGTCCTCTATATACTACACCACACAGGAGAGGTCCTCTATATACTACACCACACAGGAGAGATCCTCTATATACTACACCACACAGGAGAGATCCTCTGTATACTACACCACACGGGACAGATCCTCTATATACTACACCACACAGGACAGATCCTCTATATACTACACCACACAGGACAGATCCTCTATATACTACACCACGCAGGAGAGATCCTCTATATACTACACCACACAGGAGAGATCCTCTATATACTACACCACACAGGACAGATCCTCTATATACTACACCACACAGGACAGATCCTCTATATACTACACCACGCAGGAGAGATCCTCTATATACTACACCACACAGGACAGGTCCTCTATATACTACACCACACAGGACAGGTCCTCTATATACTACACCACACAGGACAGGTCCTCTATATACTACACCACACAGGACAGGTCCTCTATATACTACACCACACAGGACAGGTCCTCTATATACTACACCACACAGGAGAGATCCTCTATATACTACACCACACAGGAGAGATCCTCTATATACTACACCACACAGGACAGATCCTCTATATACCACACCACACAGGACAGGTCCTCTATATACTACACCACACAGGACAGATCCTCTATATACTACACCACACAGGACAGATCCTCTATATACTACACCACACAGGACAGATCCTCTATATAATACACCACACAGGAGAGATCCTCTATATACTACACCACACAGGACAGGTCCTCTATATACTACACCACACAGGACAGATCCTCTATATACTACACCACACAGGACAGATCCTCTATATACTACACCACACAGGACAGATCCTCTATATACTACACCACACAGGACAGGTCCTCTATATACTACACCACACAGGACAGGTCCTCTATATACTACACCACACAGGACAGGTCCTCTATATACTACACCACACAGGATAGATCCTCTATATACTACACAACACGGGACAGATCCTCTATATACTACACCACACGGGACAGATCCTCTATATACTACACCACACGGGACAGATCCTCTATATACTACACCACACAGGAGAGATCCTCTATATACTACACCACACAGGACAGGTCCTCTATATACTACACCACACAGGACAGGTCCTCTATATACTACACCACACAGGACAGATCCCCTATATACTACAACACACAGGACAGGTCCTCTATATACCACACCACACAGGACAGATCCTCTATATACCACACCACACAGGACAGGTCCTCTATATACTACACCACACAGGAGAGATCCTCTATATACTACACCACACAGGACAGATCCTCTATATACTACACCACACAGGACAGATCCTCTATATACTACACCACACAGGACAGATCCTCTATATACTACACCACACAGGACAGATACTCTATATACTACACGACACAGGACAGATCCTCTATATACTACACCACACAGGACAGGTCCTCTATATACTACACCACACAGGACAGATCCTCTATATACTACACCGCACAGAACAGATCCTCTATATACTACACCACACAGGACAGATCCTTTATATACTACACCACACAGGACAGGTCCTCTATACTACACCAGAAAGCAGAGCTTACAGGTCCTCTATATACTACACCACACAGGACAGATCCTCTATATACTACACCGCACAGGACAGGTACTCTATATACTACACCACACAGGACAGGTCCTCTATATACTACACCACACAGGAGAGGTCCTCTATATACTACACCACACAGGACAGATCCTCTATATACTACACCACACAGGACAGATCCTCTATATACTACACCACACAGGAGAGATCCTCTATATACTACACCACACAGGACAGATACTCTATATACTACACCACACAGGACAGGTCCTCTATATACTACACCACACAGGACAGATCCTCTATATTCTACACCACACAGGAGAGATCCTCTATATACTACACCACATAGGACAGATCCTCTATATACTACACCACACAGGACAGATCCTCTATATACTACACCGCACAGGACAGATCCTCTATATACTACACCGCACAGGACAGATCCTCTATATACTACACCACACAGGACAGATCCTCTATATACTACACCACACAGGACAGGTCCTCTATATACTACACCACACAGGAGAGATCCTCTATATACTACACCACACAGGACAGATCCTCTATATACTACACCACACAGGACAGATCCTATATATACTACAGCACACAGGACAGATCCTCTATATACTACACCACACAGGACAGATCCTATATATACTACACCACACAGGACAGATCCTCTATATACTACACCACACAGGAGAGATTCTCTATATACTACACCACACAGGACAGATCCTCTATATACTACACCACACAGGACAGATCCTCTATATACTACACCGCACAGGACAGATCCTCTATATACTACACCGCACAGGACAGATCCTCTATATCCTATACCGCACAGCAGAGCTGACAAATCCTCTATATACTGTACTACACCGCACAGGACAGGTCCTCTATATACTACACCACACAGGACAGGTCCTCTATATACTACACCACACAGGACAGATCCTCTATATACTAAACCACACAGGACAGATCCTCTATATACTACACCACACAGGAGAGATACTCTATATACTACACCGCACAGGACAGATCCTCTATATACTAAACCACACAGGACAGATCCTCTATATACTACACCACACAGGAGAGATACTCTATATACTACACCACACAGGTCAGGTCCTCTATATACTACACCACACAGGACAGGTCCTCTATATACTACACCACACAGGACAGGTCCTCTATATACTACACCTCACAGGACAGATCCTCTATATACTACACCACACAGGACAGATCCTCTATATACTACACCGCACAGGACAGATCCTCTATATACGACACCGCACAGGACAGATCCTCTATATACTATACCGCACAGCAGAGCTGAGAGGTCCTCTATATACTACACCACATAGGAGAGATCCTCTATATACTACACCACACAGGACAGATCCTCTATATACTACACCACACAGGACAGATCCTCTATATACTACACCGCACAGGACAGGTCCTCTATATACTACACCACACAGGACAGGTCCTCTGTATACTACACCACACAGGACAGGTCCTCTGTATACTACACCACACAGGACAGATCCTCTATATACTACACCACACAGGACAGATCCTCTATATACTACACCACACAGGAGAGATCCTCTATATACTACACCACACAGGACAGATCCTCTATATACTACACCACACAGGACAGATCCTCTATATACTACACCACACAGGAGAGATCCTCTATATACTACACCACACAGGACAGATACTCTATATACTACACCACACAGGACAGGTCCTCTATATTCTACACCACACAGTAGAGATCCTCTATATACTACACCACACAGGACAGATCCTCTATATTCTACACCACACAGGAGAGATCCTCTATATACTACACCACACAGGACAGATCCTCTATATACTACACCACACAGGACAGATCCTCTATATACTACACCACACAGGACAGATCCTCTATAAACTACACCACACAGGACAGATCCTATATATACTACACCACACAGGACAGATCCTCTATATACTACACCACACAGGAGAGATCCTCTATATACTACATCACACAGGACAGATCCTCTATATACTACACCACACAGGACAGATCCTCTATATACTACACCGCACAGGACAGATCCTCTATATACTACACCACACAGGACAGATCCTCTATATACTACACCACACAGGACAGGTCCTCTATATACTACACCACACAGGACAGGTCCTCTATATACTACACCACACAGGACAGGTCCTCTATATACTACACCACACAGGACAGGTCCTCTATATACTACACCACACAGGACAGGTCCTCTATATACTACACCACACAGGACAGATCCTCTATATACTACGCCACACAGGACAGATCCTTTATATACTATACCGCACAGCAGAGCTGACAGGTCCTCTATATACTGTACTACACCGCACAGGACAGGTCCTCTATATACTACACCACACAGGACAGATCCTCTATATACTAAACCACACAGGACAGATCCTCTATATACTACACCACACAGGAGAGATACTCTATATACTACACCATGCAGGACAGGTCCTATATATACTACACCACACAGAACAGATCCTCTATATACTACACCACACAGGAGAGATCCTCTATATACTACACCACACAGGTCAGGTCCTCTATATACTACACCACACAGGACAGGTCCTCTATATACTACACCACACAGGACAGGTCCTCTATATACTACACCTCACAGGACAGATCCTCTATATACTACACCACACAGGACAGATCCTCTATATACTACACCGCACAGGACAGATCCTCTATATACTACACCGCACAGGACAGATCCTCTATATACTATACCGCACAGCAGAGCTGACAGGTCCTCTATATACTGTACTACACCGCATAGGACAGGTCCTCTATATACTACACCACACAGGAGAGGTCCTCTGTATACTACACCAAACAGGACAGGTCCTCTATATACTACACCACACAGGACAGATCCTCTATATACTACACCACACAGGAGAGATACTCTATATACTACACCACACAGGAGAGATCCTCTATTTACTACACCACACAGGAGAGATCCTCTATATACTACATCATACAGGACAGGTCCTATATATACTACACCACACAGGACAGATCCTCTATATACTACACCACACAGGAGAGATCCTCTATATACTACACCACACAGGGCAGATCCTCTATATACTACACCACACAGGACAGATCCTCTATATACTACACCACACAGGAGAGATCCTCTATATACTACACCACACAGGACAGATCCTCTATATACTACACCACACAGGACAGATCCTCTATATACTACACCACACAGGACAGATCCTCTATATACTACACCACACAGGACAGATCCTCTATATACTACACCACACAGGACAGATCCTCTATATACTACACCACACAGGACAGTTCCTCTATATACTACACCACACAGGAGACATCCTCTATATACTACACCACACAGGACAGATCCTCTATATACTACACCACACAGGACAGGTCCTCTATATAGTACACCACACAGGACAGGTCCTCTATATACTACACCACACAGGACAGGTCCTCTATATACTACACCACACAGGACAGATCCTCTATATACTACACCACACAGGACAGATCCTCTATATACTACACCACACAGGACAGATCCTCTATATACTACACCACACAGGAGAGATCCTCTATATACTACACCACACAGGACAGATCCTCTATATACTACAACACACAGGACAGATCCTCTATATACTACACCACACAGGACAGATCCTCTATATACTACACCACACAGGACAGATCCTCTATATACTACACCACACAGGAGAGATCCTCTATATACTACACCACACAGGACAGATCCTCTATATACTACACCACACAGGACAGATCCTCTATATACTACACCACACGGGATAGGTCCTCTATATACTACACCACACAGGACAGATCCTCTATATACTACATCCACACAGGACAGATCCTCTATATACTACACCACACAGGACAGGTCCTCTATATACTACACCACACAGGACAGATCCTCTATATACTACACCACACAGGACAGGTCCTCTATATTCTACACCACACAGGAGAGATCCTCTATATACTACACCACACAGGACAGATCCTCTATATTCTACACCACACAGGACAGATCCTCTATATACTACACCGCACAGGACAGATCCTCTATATACTACACCGCACAGGACAGATCCTCTATATACTACACCACACAGGACAGATCCTCTATATACTACACCACACAGGACAGGTCCTCTATATACTACACCACACAGGAGAGATCCTCTATATACTACACCACACAGGACAGATCCTCTATATACTACACCACACAGGACAGATCCTATATATACTACAGCACACAGGACAGATCCTCTATATACTACACCACACAGGACAGATCCTATATATACTACACCACACAGGACAGATCCTCTATATACTACACCACACAGGAGAGATCCTCTATATACTACACCACACAGGACAGATCCTCTATATACTACACCACACAGGACAGATCCTCTATATACTACACCGCACAGGACAGATCCTCTATATACTACACCGCACAGGACAGATCCTCTATATCCTATACCGCACAGCAGAGCTGACAGATCCTCTATATACTGTACTACACCGCACAGGACAGGTCCTCTATATACTACACCATACAGGACAGGTCCTCTATATACTACACCACACAGGACAGATCCTCTATATACTAAACCACACAGGACAGATCCTCTATATACTACACCACACAGGAGAGATACTCTATATACTACACCGCACAGGACAGATCCTCTATATACTAAACCACACAGGACAGATCCTCTATATACTACACCACACAGGAGAGATACTCTATATACTACACCACACAGGTCAGGTCCTCTATATACTACACCACACAGGACAGGTCCTCTATATACTACACCACACAGGACAGGTCCTCCATATACTACACCTCACAGGACAGATCCTCTATATACTACACCACACAGGACAGATCCTCTATATACTACACCGCACAGGACAGATCCTCTATATACTACACCGCACAGGACAGATCCTCTATATACTATACCGCACAGCAGAGCTGACAGGTCCTCTATATACTACACCACATAGGAGAGATCCTCTATATAATACACCACACAGGACAGATCCTCTATATACTACACCACACAGGACAGATCCTCTATATACTACACCGCACAGGACAGGTCCTCTATATACTACACCACACAGGACAGGTCCTCTGTATACTACACCACACAGGACAGGTCCTCTATATACTACACCACACAGGACAGATCCTCTATATACTACACCACACAGGACAGATCCTCTATATACTACACCACACAGGAGAGATCCTCTATATACTACACCACACAGGACAGATCCTCTATATACTACACCACACAGGACAGATCCGCTATATACTACACCACACAGGACAGATCCTCTATATACTACACCACACAGGACAGATACTCTATATACTACACCACACAGGACAGGTCCTCTATATTCTACACCACACAGTAGAGATCCTCTATATACTACACCACACAGGACAGATCCTCTATATTCTACACCACACAGGAGAGATACTCTATATACTACACCGCACAGGACAGATCCTCTATATACTAAACCACACAGGACAGATCCTCTATATACTACACCACACAGGAGAGATACTCTATATACTACACCACACAGGTCAGGTCCTCTATATACTACACCACACAGGACAGGTCCTCTATATACTACACCACACAGGACAGGTCCTCCATATACTACACCTCACAGGACAGATCCTCTATATACTACACCACACAGGACAGATCCTCTATATACTACACCGCACAGGACAGATCCTCTATATACTACACCGCACAGGACAGATCCTCTATATACTATACCGCACAGCAGAGCTGACAGGTCCTCTATATACTACACCACATAGGAGAGATCCTCTATATAATACACCACACAGGACAGATCCTCTATATACTACACCACACAGGACAGATCCTCTATATACTACACCGCACAGGACAGGTCCTCTATATACTACACCACACAGGACAGGTCCTCTGTATACTACACCACACAGGACAGGTCCTCTATATACTACACCACACAGGACAGATCCTCTATATACTACACCACACAGGACAGATCCTCTATATACTACACCACACAGGAGAGATCCTCTATATACTACACCACACAGGACAGATCCTCTATATACTACACCACACAGGACAGATCCTCTATATACTACACCACACAGGAGAGATCCTCTATATACTACACCACACAGGACAGATACTCTATATACTACACCACACAGGACAGGTCCTCTATATACTACACCACACAGGACAGATCCTCTATATACTACACCACACAGGACAGATCCTCTATATACTACACCACACAGGACAGATCCTCTATATACTACACCGCACAGGACAGATCCTCTATATACTACACCACACAGGACAGATCCTCTATATACTACACCACACAGGACAGGTCCTCTATATACTACACCACACAGGAGAGATCCTCTATATACTACACCACACAGGACAGATCCTCTATATACTACACCACACAGGACAGATCCTCTATATACTACACCACACAGGACAGATCCTCTATATACTACACCACACAGGACAGATCCTCTATATACTACACCACACAGGACAGATCCTCTATATACTACACCGCACAGGACAGATCCTCTATATACTACACCACACAGGACAGATCCTCTATATACTACGCCACACAGGACAGATCCTCTATATACTATACCGCACAGCAGAGCTGACAGGTCCTCTATATACTGTACTACACCGCACAGGACAGGTCCTCTATATACTACACCACACAGGACAGATCCTCTATATACTACACCACACAGGAGAGATACTCTATATACTACACCATACAGGACAGGTCCTATATATACTACACCACACAGAACAGATCCTCTATATACTACACCACACAGGAGAGATCCTCTATATACTACACCACACAGGTCAGGTCCTCTATATACTACACCACACAGGACAGGTCCTCTATATACTACACCACACAGGACAGGTCCTCTATATACTACACCTCACAGGACAGATCCGCTATATACTACACCACACAGGACAGGTCCTCTATATACTACACCACACAGGACAGGTCCTCTATATACTACACCACACAGGACAGACCCTCTATATACTACACCACACAGGACAGACCCTCTATATACTACACCACACAGGAGAGATACTCTATATACTACACCACACAGGACAGATCCTCTATATACTACACCACACAGGACAGATCCTCTATATACCACACCACACAGGACAGATCCTCTATATACTACACCACACAGGACAGATCCTCTATATACTACACCACACAGGACAGGTCCTCTATATACTACACCACACAGGACAGGTCCTCCATATACTACACCTCACAGGACAGATCCTCTATATACTACACCACACAGGACAGATCCTCTATATACTACACCGCACAGGACAGATCCTCTATATACTACACCGCACAGGACAGATCCTCTATATACTATACCGCACAGCAGAGCTGACAGGTCCTCTATATACTACACCACATAGGAGAGATCCTCTATATAATACACCACACAGGACAGATCCTCTATATACTACACCACACAGGACAGATCCTCTATATACTACACCGCACAGGACAGGTCCTCTATATACTACACCACACAGGACAGGTCCTCTGTATACTACACCACACAGGACAGGTCCTCTATATACTACACCACACAGGACAGATCCTCTATATACTACACCACACAGGACAGATCCTCTATATACTACACCACACAGGAGAGATCCTCTATATACTACACCACACAGGACAGATCCTCTATATACTACACCACACAGGACAGATCCTCTATATACTACACCACACAGGAGAGATCCTCTATATACTACACCACACAGGACAGATACTCTATATACTACACCACACAGGACAGGTCCTCTATATACTACACCACACAGGACAGATCCTCTATATACTACACCACACAGGACAGATCCTCTATATACTACACCACACAGGACAGATCCTCTATATACTACACCGCACAGGACAGATCCTCTATATACTACACCACACAGGACAGATCCTCTATATACTACACCACACAGGACAGGTCCTCTATATACTACACCACACAGGAGAGATCCTCTATATACTACACCACACAGGACAGATCCTCTATATACTACACCACACAGGACAGATCCTCTATATACTACACCACACAGGACAGATCCTCTATATACTACACCACACAGGACAGATCCTCTATATACTACACCACACAGGACAGATCCTCTATATACTACACCGCACAGGACAGATCCTCTATATACTACACCACACAGGACAGATCCTCTATATACTACGCCACACAGGACAGATCCTCTATATACTATACCGCACAGCAGAGCTGACAGGTCCTCTATATACTGTACTACACCGCACAGGACAGGTCCTCTATATACTACACCACACAGGACAGATCCTCTATATACTAAACCACACAGGACAGATCCTCTATATACTACACCACACAGGAGAGATACTCTATATACTACACCATACAGGACAGGTCCTATATATACTACACCACACAGAACAGATCCTCTATATACTACACCACACAGGAGAGATCCTCTATATACTACACCACACAGGTCAGGTCCTCTATATACTACACCACACAGGACAGGTCCTCTATATACTACACCACACAGGACAGGTCCTCTATATACTACACCTCACAGGACAGATCCGCTATATACTACACCACACAGGACAGGTCCTCTATATACTACACCACACAGGACAGGTCCTCTATATACTACACCACACAGGACAGACCCTCTATATACTACACCACACAGGACAGACCCTCTATATACTACACCACACAGGAGAGATACTCTATATACTACACCACACAGGACAGATCCTCTATATACTACACCACACAGGACAGATCCTCTATATACCACACCACACAGGACAGATCCTCTATATACTACACCACACAGGACAGATCCTCTATATACTACACCACACAGGACAGGTCCTCTATATACTACACCACACAGGACAGATCCTCTATATACTACACCACACAGGACAGATCCTCTATATACTACACCACACAGGAGAGATCCTCTATATACTACACCACACAGGACAGATCCTCTATATACTACACCACACAGGACAGATCCTCTATATACTACACCACACAGGTCAGGTCCTCTATATACTACACCACACAGGACAGGTCCTCTATATACTAAACCACACAGGACAGATCCTCTATATACTACACCACACAGGAGAGATACTCTATATACTACACCATACAGGACAGGTCCTATATATACTACACCACACAGAACAGATCCTCTATATACTACACCACACCGGAGAGATCCTCTATATACTACACCACACAGGTCAGGTCCTCTATATACTACACCACACAGGACAGGTCCTCTATATACTACACCACACAGGACAGGTCCTCTATATACTACACCTCACAGGACAGATCCGCTATATACTACACCACACAGGACAGGTCCTCTATATACTACACCACACAGGACAGGTCCTCTATATACTACACCACACAGGACAGACCCTCTATATACTACACCACACAGGACAGACCCTCTATATACTACACCACACAGGAGAGATACTCTATATACTACACCACACAGGACAGATCCTCTATATACTACACCACACAGGACAGATCCTCTATATACCACACCACACAGGACAGATCCTCTATATACTACACCACACAGGACAGATCCTCTATATACTACACCACACAGGACAGGTCCTCTATATACTACACCACACAGGACAGGTCCTCTATATACTACACCACACAGGACAGATCCTCTATATACTACACCACACAGGACAGATCCTCTATATACTACACCACACAGGAGAGATCCTCTATATACTACACCACACAGGACAGATCCTCTATATACTACACCACACAGGACAGATCCTCTATATACTACACCACACAGGACAGATCCTCTATATACTACACCACATAGGAGAGATCCTCTATATACTACACTACACAGGAGACATCCTCTATATACTACACCACACAGGACAGGTCCTCTATATACTACACCCCACAGGACAGGTCCTCTATATACTACACCACACAGGACAGACCCTCTATATACTACACCACACAGGACAGGTCCTCTATATACTACACCACACAGGACAGATCCTCTATATACTACACCACACAGGGCAGATCCTCTATATACTACACCACACAGGAGAGATCCTCTATATACTACACCACACAGGACAGATCCTCTATATACTACACCACACAGGACAGATCCTCTATATACTACACCGCACAGGACAGATCCTCTATATACTACACCGCACAGGACAGATCCTCTATATACTACACCACACAGGACAGATCCTCTATATACTACACCACACAGGACAGGTCCTCTATATACTACACCACACAGGAGAGATCCTCTATATACTACACCACACAGGACAGATCCTCTATATACTACACCACACAGGACAGATCCTATATATACTACAGCACACAGGACAGATCCTCTATATACTACACCACACAGGACAGATCCTATATATACTACACCACACAGGACAGATCCTCTATATACTACACCACACAGGAGAGATCCTCTATATACTACACCACACAGGACAGATCCTCTATATACTACACCACACAGGACAGATCCTCTATATACTACACCGCACAGGACAGATCCTCTATATACTACACCGCACAGGACAGATCCTCTATATCCTATACGGCACAGCAGAGCTGACAGATCCTCTATATACTGTACTACACCGCACAGGACAGGTCCTCTATATACTACACCACACAGGACAGGTCCTCTATATACTACACCACACAGGACAGATCCTCTATATACTACACCACACAGGACAGATCCTCTATATACTACACCACACAGGACAGATACTCTATATACTACACCACACAGGACAGATCCTCTATATACTACACCACACAGGAGAGATACTCTATATACTACACCGCACAGGACAGATCCTCTATATACTAAACCACACAGGACAGATCCTCTATATACTACACCACACAGGAGAGATACTCTATATACTACACCACACAGGTCAGGTCCTCTATATACTACACCACACAGGACAGGTCCTCTATATACTACACCACACAGGACAGGTCCTCTATATACTACACCTCACAGGACAGATCCTCTATATACTACACCACACAGGACAGATCCTCTATATACTAAACCGCACAGGACAGATCCTCTATATACTACACCGCACAGGACAGATCCTCTATATACTATACCGCACAGCAGAGCTGACAGGTCCTCTATATACTACACCACATAGGAGAGATCCTCTATATACTACACCACACAGGACAGATCCTCTATATACTACACCACACAGGACAGATCCTCTATATACTACACCACACAGGACAGATCCTATATATACTACACCACACAGGACAGATCCTCTATATACTACACCACACAGGAGAGATCCTCTATATACTACACCACACAGGACAGATCCTCTATATACTACACCGCACAGGACAGATCCTCTATATACTACACCGCACAGGACAGATCCTCTATATACTATACCGCACAGCAGAGCTGACAGGTCCTCTATATACTGCACCACATAGGAGAGATCCTCTATATACTACACCACACAGGACAGATCCTCTATATACTACACCACACAGGACAGATCCTCTATATACTACACCGCACAGGACAGGTCCTCTATATACTACACCACACAGGACAGGTCCTCTGTATACTACACCACACAGGACAGGTCCTCTATATACTACACCACACAGGACAGATCCTCTATATACTACACCACACAGGACAGATCCTCTATATACTACACCACACAGGAGAGATCCTCTATATACTACAATACACAGGACAGATCCTCTATATACTACACCACACAGGACAGATCCTCTATATACTACACCACACAGGAGAGATCCTCTATATACTACACCACACAGGACAGATACTCTATATACTACACCACACAGGACAGGTCCTCTATATTCTACACCACACAGTAGAGATCCTCTATATACTACACCACACAGGACAGATCCTCTATATTCTACACCACACAGGAGAGATCCTCTATATACTACACCACACAGGACAGATCCTCTATATACTACACCACACAGGACAGATCCTCTATATACTAAACCACACAGGACAGATCCTCTATATACTACACCACACAGGACAGATCCTCTATATACTACACCACACAGGACAGGTCCTCTATATACTACACCACACAGGACAGATCCTCTATATACTACACCACACAGGACAGATCCTCTATATACTACACCACACAGGAGAGATACTCAATATACTACACCACACAGGTCAGGTCCTCTATATACTACACCACACAGGACAGGTCCTCTATATACTACACCACACAGGACAGGTCCTCCATATACTACACCTCACAGGACAGATCCTCTATATACTACACCACACAGGACAGATCCTCTATATACTACACCGCACAGGACAGATCCTCTATATACTACACCGCACAGGACAGATCCTCTATATACTATACCGCACAGCAGAGCTGACAGGTCCTCTATATACTACACCACATAGGAGAGATCCTCTATATAATACACCACACAGGACAGATCCTCTATATACTACACCACACAGGACAGATCCTCTATATACTACACCGCACAGGACAGGTCCTCTATATACTACACCACACAGGACAGGTCCTCTGTATACTACACCACACAGGACAGGTCCTCTATATACCACACCACACAGGACAGATCCTCTATATACTACACCACACAGGACAGATCCTCTATATACTACACCACACAGGAGAGATCCTCTATATACTACACCACACAGGACAGATCCTCTATATACTACACCACACAGGACAGATCCTCTATATACTACACCACACAGGAGAGATCCTCTATATACTACACCACACAGGACAGATACTCTATATACTACACCACACAGGACAGGTCCTCTATATTCTACACCACACAGTAGAGATCCTCTATATACTACACCACACAGGACAGATCCTCTATATTCTACACCACACAGGAGAGATACTCTATATACTACACCGCACAGGACAGATCCTCTATATACTAAACCACACAGGACAGATACTCTATATACTACACCACACAGGAGAGATACTCTATATACTACACCACACAGGTCAGGTCCTCTATATACTACACCACACAGGACAGGTCCTCTATATACTACACCACACAGGACAGGTCCTCCATATACTACACCTCACAGGACAGATCCTCTATATACTACACCACACAGGACAGATCCTCTATATACTACACCGCACAGGACAGATCCTCTATATACTACACCGCACAGGACAGATTCTCTATATACTATACCGCACAGCAGAGCTGACAGGTCCTCTATATACTACACCACATAGGAGAGATCCTCTATATAATACACCACACAGGACAGATCCTCTATATACTACACCACACAGGACAGATCCTCTATATACTACACCGCACGGGACAGGTCCTCTATATACTACACCACACAGGACAGGTCCTCTGTATACTACACCACACAGGACAGGTCCTCTATATACTACACCACACAGGACAGATCCTCTATATACTACACCACACAGGACAGATCCTCTATATACTACACCACACAGGAGAGATCCTCTATATACTACACCACACAGGACAGATCCTCTATATACTACACCACACAGGACAGATCCTCTATATACTACACCACACAGGAGAGATCCTCTATATACTACACCACACAGGACAGATACTCTATATACTACACCACACAGGACAGGTCCTCTATATTCTACACCACACAGTAGAGATCCTCTATATACTACACCACACAGGACAGATCCTCTATATTCTACACCACACAGGACAGATCCTATATATACTACACCACACAGGACAGATCCTCTATATTCTACACCACACAGGACAGATCCTCTATATACTACACCACACAGGACAGATCCTCTATATACTACACCACACAGGACAGATCCTCTATATACTACACCGCACAGGACAGATCCTCTATATACTACACCGCACAGGACAGATCCTCTATATACTACACCACACAGGACAGATCCTCTATATACTACACCACACCGGACAGGTCCTCTATATACTACACCACACAGGAGAGATCCTCTATATACTACACCACACAGGACAGATCCTCTATATACTACACCACACAGGACAGATCCTCTATATACTACACCACACAGGACAGATCCTCTATATACTACACCACACAGGACAGATCCTATATATACTACACCACACAGGACAGATCCTCTATATACTACACCACACAGGAGAGATCCTCTATATACTACACCACACAGGACAGATCCTCTATATACTACACCACACAGGACAGATCCTCTATATACTACACCGCACAGGACAGATCCTCTATATACTACACCACACAGGACAGATCCTCTATATACTATACCGCACAGCAGAGCTGACAGGTCCTCTATATACTGTACTACACCGCACAGGACAGGTCCTCTATATACTACACCACACAGGACAGATCCTCTATATACTAAACCACACAGGACAGATCCTCTATATACTACACCACACAGGAGAGATACTCTATATACTACACCATACAGGACAGGTCCTATATATACTACACCACACAGAACAGATCCTCTATATACTACACCACACAGGAGAGATCCTCTATATACTACACCACACAGGTCAGGTCCTCTATATACTACACCACACAGGACAGGTCCTCTATATACTACACCACACAGGACAGGTCCTCTATATACTACACCTCACAGGACAGATCCGCTATATACTACACCACACAGGACAGGTCCTCTATATACTACACCACACAGGACAGGTCCTCTATATACTACACCACACAGGACAGACCCTCTATATACTACACCACACAGGACAGACCCTCTATATACTACACCACACAGGAGAGATACTCTATATACTACACCACACAGGACAGATCCTCTATATACTACACCACACAGGACAGATCCTCTATATACCACACCACACAGGACAGATCCTCTATATACTACACCACACAGGACAGATCCTCTATATACTACACCACACAGGACAGGTCCTCTATATACTACACCACACAGGACAGGTCCTCTATATACTACACCACACAGGACAGATCCTCTATATACTACACCACACAGGACAGATCCTCTATATACTACACCACACAGGAGAGATCCTCTATATACTACACCACACAGGACAGATCCTCTATATACTACACCACACAGGACAGATCCTCTATATACTACACCACACAGGACAGATCCTCTATATACTACACCACATAGGAGAGATCCTCTATATACTACACTACACAGGAGACATCCTCTATATACTACACCACACAGGACAGGTCCTCTATATACTACACCCCACAGGACAGGTCCTCTATATACTACACCACACAGGACAGACCCTCTATATACTACACCACACAGGACAGGTCCTCTATATACTACACCACACAGGATAGATCCTCTATATACTACACCACACAGGGCAGATCCTCTATATACTACACCACACAGGAGAGATCCTCTATATACTACACCACACAGGACAGATCCTCTATATACTACACCACACAGGACAGATCCTCTATATACTACACCGCACAGGACAGATCCTCTATATACTACACCGCACAGGACAGATCCTCTATATACTACACCACACAGGACAGATCCTCTATATACTACACCACACAGGACAGGTCCTCTATATACTACACCACACAGGAGAGATCCTCTATATACTACACCACACAGGACAGATCCTCTATATACTACACCACACAGGACAGATCCTATATATACTACAGCACACAGGACAGATCCTCTATATACTACACCACACAGGACAGATCCTATATATACTACACCACACAGGACAGATCCTCTATATACTACACCACACAGGAGAGATCCTCTATATACTACACCACACAGGACAGATCCTCTATATACTACACCACACAGGACAGATCCTCTATATACTACACCGCACAGGACAGATCCTCTATATACTACACCGCACAGGAAAGATCCTCTATATCCTATATGGCACAGCAGAGCTGACAGATCCTCTATATACTGTACTACACCGCACAGGACAGGTCCTCTATATACTACACCACACAGGACAGGTCCTCTATATACTACACCACACAGGACAGATCCTCTATATACTACACCACACAGGAGAGATACTCTATATACTACACCGCACAGGACAGATCCTCTATATACTAAACCACACAGGACAGATCCTCTATATACTACACCACACAGGAGAGATACTCTATATACTACACCACACAGGTCAGGTCCTCTATATACTACACCACACAGGACAGGTCCTCTATATACTACACCACACAGGACAGGTCCTCTATATACTACACCTCACAGGACAGATCCTCTATATACTACACCACACAGGACAGATCCTCTATATACTAAACCGCACAGGACAGATCCTCTATATACTACACCGCACAGGACAGATCCTCTATATACTATACCGCACAGCAGAGCTGACAGGTCCTCTATATACTACACCACATAGGAGAGATCCTCTATATACTACACCACACAGGACAGATCCTCTATATACTACACCACACAGGACAGATCCTCTATATACTACACCGCACAGGACAGGTCCTCTATATACTACACCACACAGGACAGGTCCTCTGTATACTACACCACACAGGACAGGTCCTCTATATACTACACCACACAGGACAGATCCTCTATATACTACACCACACAGGACAGATCCTCTATATACTACACCACACAGGAGAGATCCTCTATATACTACACCACACAGGACAGATCCTCTATATACTACACCACACAGGACAGATCCTCTATATACTACACCACACAGGAGAGATCCTCTATATACTACACCACACAGGACAGATACTCTATGTACTACACCACACAGGACAGGTCCTCTATATTCTACACCACACAGTAGAGATCCTCTATATACTACACCACACAGGACAGATCCTCTATATTCTACACCACACAGGAGAGATCCTCTATATACTACACCACACAGGACAGATCCTCTATATACTACACCACACAGGACAGATCCTCTATATACTACACCGCACAGGACAGATCCTCTATATACTACACCGCACAGGACAGATCCTCTATATACTACACCACACAGGACAGATCCTCTATATACTACACCACACAGGACAGGTCCTCTATATACTACACCACACAGGAGAGATCCTCTATATACTACACCACACAGGACAGATCCTCTATATACTACACCACACAGGACAGATCCTCTATATACTACACCACACAGGACAGATCCTCTATATACTACACCACACAGGACAGATCCTATATATACTACACCACACAGGACAGATCCTCTATATACTACACCACACAGGAGAGATCCTCTATATACTACACCACACAGGACAGATCCTCTATATACTACACCGCACAGGACAGATCCTCTATATACTACACCGCACAGGACAGATCCTCTATATACTATACCGCACAGCAGAGCTGACAGGTCCTCTATATACTACACCACATAGGAGAGATCCTCTATATACTACACCACACAGGACAGATCCTCTATATACTACACCACACAGGACAGATCCTCTATATACTACACCGCACAGGACAGGTCCTCTATATACTACACCACACAGGACAGGTCCTCTGTATACTACACCACACAGGACAGGTCCTCTATATACTACACCACACAGGACAGATCCTCTATATACTACACCACACAGGACAGATCCTCTATATACTACACCACACAGGAGAGATCCTCTATATACTACACCACACAGGACAGATCCTCTATATACTACACCACACAGGACAGATCCTCTATATACTACACCACACAGGAGAGATCCTCTATATACTACACCACACAGGACAGATACTCTATATACTACACCACACAGGACAGGTCCTCTATATTCTACACCACACAGTAGAGATCCTCTATATACTACACCACACAGGACAGATCCTCTATATTCTACACCACACAGGAGAGATCCTCTATATACTACACCACACAGGACAGATCCTCTATATACTACACCACACAGGACAGATCCTCTATATACTAAACCACACAGGACAGATCCTCTATATACTACACCACACAGGACAGATCCTCTATATACTACACCACACAGGACAGGTCCTCTATATACTACACCACACAGGACAGATCCTCTATATACTACACCACACAGGACAGATCCTCTATATACTACACCACACGGGACAGGTCCTCTATATACTACACCACACAGGACAGATCCTCTATATACTACACCACACAGGACAGATCCTCTATATACTACACCACACAGGACAGGTCCTCTATATACTACACCACACAGGACAGATCCTCTATATACTACACCACACAGGACAGATCCTCTATATACTACACCACACGGGACAGGTCCTCTATATACTACACCACACAGGACAGATCCTCTATATACTACACCACACAGGACAGATCCTCTATATACTACACCACACAGGAGAGATCCTCTATATACTACACCACACAGGACAGATACTCTATATACTACACCACACAGGACAGGTCCTCTATATTCTACACCACACAGTAGAGATCCTCTATATACTACACCACACAGGACAGATCCTCTATATTCTACACCACACAGGAGAGATCCTCTATATACTACACCACACAGGACAGATCCTCTATATACTACACCACACAGGACAGATCCTCTATATACTACACCGCACAGGACAGATCCTCTATATACTACACCGCACAGGACAGATCCTCTATATACTACACCACACAGGACAGATCCTCTATATACTACACCACACCGGACAGGTCCTCTATATACTACACCACACAGGAGAGATCCTCTATATACTACACCACACAGGACAGATCCTCTATATACTACACCACACAGGACAGATCCTCTATATACTACACCACACAGGACAGATCCTCTATATACTACACCACACAGGACAGATCCTATATATACTACACCACACAGGACAGATCCTCTATATACTACACCACACAGGAGAGATCCTCTATATACTACACCACACAGGACAGATCCTCTATATACTACACCACACAGGACAGATCCTCTATATACTACACCGCACAGGACAGATCCTCTATATACTACACCACACAGGACAGATCCTCTATATACTATACCGCACAGCAGAGCTGACAGGTCCTCTATATACTGTACTACACCGCACAGGACAGGTCCTCTATATACTACACCACACAGGACAGATCCTCTATATACTAAACCACACAGGACAGATCCTCTATATACTACACCACACAGGAGAGATACTCTATATACTACACCATACAGGACAGGTCCTATATATACTACACCACACAGAACAGATCCTCTATATACTACACCACACAGGAGAGATCCTCTATATACTACACCACACAGGTCAGGTCCTCTATATACTACACCACACAGGACAGGTCCTCTATATACTACACCACACAGGACAGGTCCTCTATATACTACACCTCACAGGACAGATCCGCTATATACTACACCACACAGGACAGGTCCTCTATATACTACACCACACAGGACAGGTCCTCTATATACTACACCACACAGGACAGACCCTCTATATACTACACCACACAGGAGAGATACTCTATATACTACACCACACAGGACAGATCCTCTATATACTACACCACACAGGACAGATCCTCTATATACCACACCACACAGGACAGATCCTCTATATACTACACCACACAGGACAGATCCTCTATATACTACACCACACAGGACAGGTCCTCTATATACTACACCACACAGGACAGGTCCTCTATATACTACACCACACAGGACAGATCCTCTATATACTACACCACACAGGACAGATCCTCTATATACTACACCACACAGGAGAGATCCTCTATATACTACACCACACAGGACAGATCCTCTATATACTACACCACACAGGACAGATCCTCTATATACTACACCACACAGGACAGATCCTCTATATACTACACCACATAGGAGAGATCCTCTATATACTACACTACACAGGAGACATCCTCTATATACTACACCACACAGGACAGGTCCTCTATATACTACACCCCACAGGACAGGTCCTCTATATACTACACCACACAGGACAGACCCTCTATATACTACACCACACAGGACAGGTCCTCTATATACTACACCACACAGGACAGATCCTCTATATACTACACCACACAGGGCAGATCCTCTATATACTACACCACACAGGAGAGATCCTCTATATACTACACCACACAGGACAGATCCTCTATATACTACACCACACAGGACAGATCCTCTATATACTACACCGCACAGGACAGATCCTCTATATACTACACCGCACAGGACAGATCCTCTATATACTACACCACACAGGACAGATCCTCTATATACTACACCACACAGGACAGGTCCTCTATATACTACACCACACAGGAGAGATCCTCTATATACTACACCACACAGGACAGATCCTCTATATACTACACCACACAGGACAGATCCTATATATACTACAGCACACAGGACAGATCCTCTATATACTACACCACACAGGACAGATCCTATATATACTACACCACACAGGACAGATCCTCTATATACTACACCACACAGGAGAGATCCTCTATATACTACACCACACAGGACAGATCCTCTATATACTACACCACACAGGACAGATCCTCTATATACTACACCGCACAGGACAGATCCTCTATATACTACACCGCACAGGAAAGATCCTCTATATCCTATACGGCACAGCAGAGCTGACAGATCCTCTATATACTGTACTACACCGCACAGGACAGGTCCTCTATATACTACACCACACAGGACAGGTCCTCTATATACTACACCACACAGGACAGATCCTCTATATACTACACCACACAGGAGAGATACTCTATATACTACACCGCACAGGACAGATCCTCTATATACTAAACCACACAGGACAGATCCTCTATATACTACACCACACAGGAGAGATACTCTATATACTACACCACACAGGTCAGGTCCTCTATATACTACACCACACAGGACAGGTCCTCTATATACTACACCACACAGGACAGGTCCTCTATATACTACACCTCACAGGACAGATCCTCTATATACTACACCACACAGGACAGATCCTCTATATACTAAACCGCACAGGACAGATCCTCTATATACTACACCGCACAGGACAGATCCTCTATATACTATACCGCACAGCAGAGCTGACAGGTCCTCTATATACTACACCACATAGGAGAGATCCTCTATATACTACACCACACAGGACAGATCCTCTATATACTACACCACACAGGACAGATCCTCTATATACTACACCGCACAGGACAGGTCCTCTATATACTACACCACACAGGACAGGTCCTCTGTATACTACACCACACAGGACAGGTCCTCTATATACTACACCACACAGGACAGATCCTCTATATACTACACCACACAGGACAGATCCTCTATATACTACACCACACAGGAGAGATCCTCTATATACTACACCACACAGGACAGATCCTCTATATACTACACCACACAGGACAGATCCTCTATATACTACACCACACAGGAGAGATCCTCTATATACTACACCACACAGGACAGATACTCTATGTACTACACCACACAGGACAGGTCCTCTATATTCTACACCACACAGTAGAGATCCTCTATATACTACACCACACAGGACAGATCCTCTATATTCTACACCACACAGGAGAGATCCTCTATATACTACACCACACAGGACAGATCCTCTATATACTACACCACACAGGACAGATCCTCTATATACTACACCGCACAGGACAGATCCTCTATATACTACACCGCACAGGACAGATCCTCTATATACTACACCACACAGGACAGATCCTCTATATACTACACCACACAGGACAGGTCCTCTATATACTACACCACACAGGAGAGATCCTCTATATACTACACCACACAGGACAGATCCTCTATATACTACACCACACAGGACAGATCCTCTATATACTACACCACACAGGACAGATCCTCTATATACTACACCACACAGGACAGATCCTATATATACTACACCACACAGGACAGATCCTCTATATACTACACCACACAGGAGAGATCCTCTATATACTACACCACACAGGACAGATCCTCTATATACTACACCGCACAGGACAGATCCTCTATATACTACACCGCACAGGACAGATCCTCTATATACTATACCGCACAGCAGAGCTGACAGGTCCTCTATATACTACACCACATAGGAGAGATCCTCTATATACTACACCACACAGGACAGATCCTCTATATACTACACCACACAGGACAGATCCTCTATATACTACACCGCACAGGACAGGTCCTCTATATACTACACCACACAGGACAGGTCCTCTGTATACTACACCACACAGGACAGGTCCTCTATATACTACACCACACAGGACAGATCCTCTATATACTACACCACACAGGACAGATCCTCTATATACTACACCACACAGGAGAGATCCTCTATATACTACACCACACAGGACAGATCCTCTATATACTACACCACACAGGACAGATCCTCTATATACTACACCACACAGGAGAGATCCTCTATATACTACACCACACAGGACAGATACTCTATATACTACACCACACAGGACAGGTCCTCTATATTCTACACCACACAGTAGAGATCCTCTATATACTACACCACACAGGACAGATCCTCTATATTCTACACCACACAGGAGAGATCCTCTATATACTACACCACACAGGACAGATCCTCTATATACTACACCACACAGGACAGATCCTCTATATACTAAACCACACAGGACAGATCCTCTATATACTACACCACACAGGACAGATCCTCTATATACTACACCACACAGGACAGGTCCTCTATATACTACACCACACAGGACAGATCCTCTATATACTACACCACACAGGACAGATCCTCTATATACTACACCACACGGGACAGGTCCTCTATATACTACACCACACAGGACAGGTCCTCTATATACTACACCACACAGGACAGATCCTCTATATACTACACCACACAGGACAGATCCTCTATATACTACACCACACAGGACAGGTCCTCTATATACTACACCACACAGGACAGGTCCTCTATATACTACACCTCACAGGACAGATCCTCTATATACTACACCACACAGGACAGGTCCTCTATATACTACACCACACAGGACAGGTCCTCTATATACTACACCACACAGGACAGACCCTCTATATACTACACCACACAGGACAGATCCTCTATATACTACACCGCACAGGACAGATCCTCTATATACTACACCACACAGGACAGATCCTCTATATACTACGCCACACAGGACAGATCCTCTATATACTATACCGCACAGCAGAGCTGACAGGTCCTCTATATACTGTACTACACCGCACAGGACAGGTCCTCTATATACTACACCACACAGGACAGATCCTCTATATACTAAACCACACAGGACAGATCCTCTATATACTACACCACACAGGAGAGATACTCTATATACTACACCATACAGGACAGGTCCTATATATACTACACCACACAGAACAGATCCTCTATATACTACACCACACAGGAGAGATCCTCTATATACTACACCACACAGGTCAGGTCCTCTATATACTACACCACACAGGACAGGTCCTCTATATACTACACCACACAGGACAGGTCCTCTATATACTACACCTCACAGGACAGATCCGCTATATACTACACCACACAGGACAGGTCCTCTATATACTACACCACACAGGACAGGTCCTCTATATACTACACCACACAGGACAGACCCTCTATATACTACACCACACAGGACAGACCCTCTATATACTACACCACACAGGAGAGATACTCTATATACTACACCACACAGGACAGATCCTCTATATACTACACCACACAGGACAGATCCTCTATATACCACACCACACAGGACAGATCCTCTATATACTACACCACACAGGACAGATCCTCTATATACTACACCACACAGGACAGGTCCTCTATATACTACACCACACAGGACAGGTCCTCTATATACTACACCACACAGGACAGATCCTCTATATACTACACCACACAGGACAGATCCTCTATATACTACACCACACAGGAGAGATCCTCTATATACTACACCACACAGGACAGATCCTCTATATACTACACCACACAGGACAGATCCTCTATATACTACACCACACAGGACAGATCCTCTATATACTACACCACATAGGAGAGATCCTCTATATACTACACTACACAGGAGACATCCTCTATATACTACACCACACAGGACAGGTCCTCTATATACTACACCCCACAGGACAGGTCCTCTATATACTACACCACACAGGACAGACCCTCTATATACTACACCACACAGGACAGGTCCTCTATATACTACACCACACAGGACAGATCCTCAATATACTACACCACACAGGGCAGATCCTCTATATACTACACCACACAGGAGAGATCCTCTATATACTACACCACACAGGACAGATCCTCTATATACTACACCACACAGGACAGATCCTCTATATACTACACCGCACAGGACAGATCCTCTATATACTACACCGCACAGGACAGATCCTCTATATACTACACCACACAGGACAGATCCTCTATATACTACACCACACAGGACAGGTCCTCTATATACTACACCACACAGGAGAGATCCTCTATATACTACACCACACAGGACAGATCCTCTATATACTGCACCACACAGGACAGATCCTATATATACTACAGCACACAGGACAGATCCTCTATATACTACACCACACAGGACAGATCCTATATATACTACACCACACAGGACAGATCCTCTATATACTACACCACACAGGAGAGATCCTCTATATACTACACCACACAGGACAGATCCTCTATATACTACACCACACAGGACAGATCCTCTATATACTACACCGCACAGGACAGATCCTCTATATACTACACCGCACAGGACAGATCCTCTATATCCTATACGGCACAGCAGAGCTGACAGATCCTCTATATACTGTACTACACCGCACAGGACAGGTCCTCTATATACTACACCACACAGGACAGGTCCTCTATATACTACACCACACAGGACAGATCCTCTATATACTAAACCACACAGGAGAGATACTCTATAAACTACACCGCACAGGACAGATCCTCTATATACTAAACCACACAGGACAGATCCTCTATATACTACACCACACAGGAGAGATACTCTATATACTACACCACACAGGTCAGGTCCTCTATATACTACACCACACAGGACAGGTCCTCTATATACTACACCACACAGGACAGGTCCTCTATATACTACACCTCACAGGACAGATCCTCTATATACTACACCACACAGGACAGATCCTCTATATACTAAACCGCACAGGACAGATCCACTATATACTACACCGCACAGGACAGATCCTCTATATACTATACCGCACAGCAGAGCTGACAGGTCCTCTATATACTACACCACATAGGAGAGATCCTCTATATACTACACCACACAGGACAGATCCTCTATATACTACACCACACAGGACAGATCCTCTATATACTACACCGCACAGGACAGGTCCTCTATATACTACACCACACAGGACAGGTCCTCTGTATACTACACCACACAGGACAGGTCCTCTATATACTACACCACACAGGACAGATCCTCTATATACTACACCACACAGGACAGATCCTCTATATACTACACCACACAGGAGAGATCCTCTATATACTACACCACACAGGACAGATCCTCTATATACTACACCACACAGGACAGATCCTCTATATACTACACCACACAGGAGAGATCCTCTATATACTACACCACACAGGACAGATACTCTGTATACTACACCACACAGGACAGGTCCTCTATATTCTACACCACACAGTAGAGATCCTCTATATACTACACCACACAGGACAGATCCTCTATATTCTACACCACACAGGAGAGATCCTCTATATACTACACCACACAGGACAGATCCTCTATATACTACACCACACAGGACAGATCCTCTATATACTACACCGCACAGGACAGATCCTCTATATACTACACCGCACAGGACAGATCCTCTATATACTACACCACACAGGACAGATCCTCTATATACTACACCACACAGGACAGGTCCTCTATATACTACACCACACAGGAGAGATCCTCTATATACTACACCACACAGGACAGATCCTCTATATACTACACCGCACAGGACAGATCCTCTATATACTACACCGCACAGGACAGATCCTCTATATACTACACCACACAGGACAGATCCTCTATATACTACACCACACAGGACAGGTCCTCTATATACTACACCACACAGGAGAGATCCTCTATATACTACACCACACAGGACAGATCCTCTATATACTACACCACACAGGACAGATCCTCTATATACTAAACCACACAGGACAGATCCTCTATATACTACACCACACAGGACAGATCCTATATATACTACACCACACAGGACAGATCCTCTATATACTACACCACACAGGAGAGATCCTCTATATACTACACCACACAGGACAGATCCTCTATATACTACACCGCACAGGACAGATCCTCTATATACTACACCGCACAGGACAGATCCTCTATATACTATACCGCACAGCAGAGCTGACAGGTCCTCTATATACTACACCACATAGGAGAGATCCTCTATATACTACACCACACAGGACAGATCCTCTATATACTACACCACACAGGACAGATCCTCTATATACTACACCGCACAGGACAGGTCCTCTATATACTACACCACACAGGACAGGTCCTCTGTATACTACACCACACAGGACAGGTCCTCTATATACTACACCACACAGGACAGATCCTCTATATACTACACCACACAGGACAGATCCTCTATATACTACACCACACAGGAGAGATCCTCTATATACTACACCACACAGGACAGATCCTCTATATACTACACCACACAGGACAGATCCTCTATATACTACACCACACAGGAGAGATCCTCTATATACTACACCACACAGGACAGATCCTCTATATACTACACCACACAGGACAGGTCCTCTATATACTACACCACACAGGACAGGTCCTCTATATACTACACCACACAGGACAGACCCTCTATATACTACACCACACAGGACAGACCCTCTATATACTACACTACACAGGAGACATCCTCTATATACTACACCACACAGGACAGGTCCTCTATATACTACACCCCACAGGACAGGTCCTCTATATACTACACCACACAGGACAGACCCTCTATATACAACACCACACAGGACAGGTCCTCTATATACTACACCACACAGGACAGATCCTCTATATACTACACCACACAGGGCAGATCCTCTATATACTACACCACACAGGAGAGATCCTCTATATACTACACCACACAGGACAGATCCTCTATATACTACACCACACAGGACAGATCCTCTATATACTACACCGCACAGGACAGATCCTCTATATACTACACCGCACAGGACAGATCCTCTATATACTACACCACACAGGTCAGATCCTCTATATACTACACCACACAGGACAGGTCCTCTATATACTACACCACACAGGAGAGATCCTCTATATACTACACCACACAGGACAGATCCTCTATATACTACACCACACAGGACAGATCCTATATATACTACAGCACACAGGACAGATCCTCTATATACTACACCACACAGGACAGATCCTATATATACTACACCACACAGGACAGATCCTCTATATACTACACCACACAGGAGAGATCCTCTATATACTACACCACACAGGACAGATCCTCTATATACTACACCACACAGGACAGATCCTCTATATACTACACCGCACAGGACAGATCCTCTATATACTACACCGCACAGGACAGATCCTCTATATCCTATACCGCACAGCAGAGCTGACAGATCCTCTATATACTGTACTACACCGCACAGTACAGGTCCTCTATATACTACACCACACAGGACAGGTCCTCTATATACTACACCACACAGGACAGATCCTCTATATACTAAACCACACAGGACAGATCCTCTATATACTACACCACACAGGAGAGATACTCTATATACTACACCGCACAGGACAGATCCTCTATATACTAAACCACACAGGACAGATCCTCTATATACTACACCACACAGGAGAGATACTATATATACTACACCACACAGGTCAGGTCCTCTATATACTACACCACACAGGACAGGTCCTCTATATACTACACCACACAGGACAGGTCCTCTATATACTACACCAGACAGGACAGATCCTCTATATACTACACCTCACAGGACAGATCCTCTATATACTACACCACACAGGACAGATCCTCTATATACTACACCGCACAGGACAGATCCTCTATATACTACACCGCACAGGACAGATCCTCTATATACTATACCGCACAGCAGAGCTGACAGGTCCTCTATATACTACACCACACAGGGCAGATCCTCTATATACTACACCACACAGGAGAGATCCTCTATATACTACACCACACAGGACAGATCCTCTATATACTACACCACACAGGACAGATCCTCTATATACTACACCGCACAGGACAGATCCTCTATATACTACACCGCACAGGACAGATCCTCTATATACTACACCACACAGGTCAGATCCTCTATATACTACACCACACAGGACAGGTCCTCTATATACTACACCACACAGGAGAGATCCTCTATATACTACACCACACAGGACAGATCCTCTATATACTACACCACACAGGACAGATCCTATATATACTACAGCACACAGGACAGATCCTCTATATACTACACCACACAGGACAGATCCTATATATACTACACCACACAGGACAGATCCTCTATATACTACACCACACAGGAGAGATCCTCTATATACTACACCACACAGGACAGATCCTCTATATACTACACCACACAGGACAGATCCTCTATATACTACACCGCACAGGACAGATCCTCTATATACTACACCGCACAGGACAGATCCTCTATATCCTATACCGCACAGCAGAGCTGACAGATCCTCTATATACTGTACTACACCGCACAGTACAGGTCCTCTATATACTACACCACACAGGACAGGTCCTCTATATACTACACCACACAGGACAGATCCTCTATATACTAAACCACACAGGACAGATCCTCTATATACTACACCACACAGGAGAGATACTCTATATACTACACCGCACAGGACAGATCCTCTATATACTAAACCACACAGGACAGATCCTCTATATACTACACCACACAGGAGAGATACTATATATACTACACCACACAGGTCAGGTCCTCTATATACTACACCACACAGGACAGGTCCTCTATATACTACACCACACAGGACAGGTCCTCTATATACTACACCAGACAGGACAGATCCTCTATATACTACACCTCACAGGACAGATCCTCTATATACTACACCACACAGGACAGATCCTCTATATACTACACCGCACAGGACAGATCCTCTATATACTACACCGCACAGGACAGATCCTCTATATACTATACCGCACAGCAGAGCTGACAGGTCCTCTATATACTACACCATATAGGAGAGATCCTCTATATACTACACCACACAGGACAGATTCTCTATATACTACACCACACAGGACAGATCCTCTATATACTACACCGCACAGGACAGGTCCTCTATATACTACACCACACAGGACAGGTCCTCTGTATAGTACACCACACAGGACAGGTCCTCTATATTCTACACCACACAGTAGAGATCCTCTATATACTACACCACACAGGACAGATCCTCTATATTCTACACCACACAGGAGAGATCCTCTATATACTACACCACACAGGACAGATCCTCTATATACTACACCACACAGGACAGATCCTCTATATACTAAACCACACAGGACAGATCCTCTATATACTACACCACACAGGACAGATCCTCTATATACTACACCACACAGGACAGGTCCTCTATATACTACACCACACAGGACAGATCCTCTATATACTACACCACACAGGACAGATCCTCTATATACTACACCACACGGGACAGGTCCTCTATATACTACACCACACAGGACAGGTCCTCTATATACTACACCACACAGGACAGATCCTCTATATACTACACCACACAGGACAGATCCTCTATATACTACACCACACAGGACAGGTCCTCTATATACTACACCTCACAGGACAGATCCTCTATATACTACACCACACAGGACAGGTCCTCTATATACTACACCACACAGGACAGGTCCTCTATATACTACACCACACAGGACAGACCCTCTATATACTACACCGCACAGGACAGATCCTCTATATACTACACCACACAGGACAGATCCTCTATATACTACGCCACACAGGACAGATCCTATATATACTACACCACACAGGACAGATCCTCTATATACTACACCACACAGGACAGGTCCTCTATATACTACACCACACAGGACAGATCCTCTATATACTACACCGCACAGGACAGATCCTCTATATACTACACCACACAGGACAGGTCCTCTATATACTACACCACACAGGACAGATCCTCTATATACTACACCACACAGGACAGATCCTCTATATACTACACCACACAGGACAGATCCTCTATATACTACACCGCACAGGACAGATCCTCTATATACTACACCACACAGGACAGATCCTCTATATACTACGCCACACAGGACAGATCCTCTATATACTATACCGCACAGCAGAGCTGACAGGTCCTCTATATACTGTACTACACCGCACAGGACAGGTCCTCTATATACTACACCACACAGGACAGATCCTCTATATACTAAACCACACAGGACAGATCCTCTATATACTACACCACACAGGAGAGATACTCTATATACTACACCATACAGGACAGGTCCTATATATACTACACCACACAGAACAGATCCTCTATATACTACACCACACAGGAGAGATCCTCTATATACTACACCACACAGGTCAGGTCCTCTATATACTACACCACACAGGACAGGTCCTCTATATACTACACCACACAGGACAGGTCCTCTATATACTACATCTCACAGGACAGATCCGCTATATACTACACCACACAGGACAGGTCCTCTATATACTACACCACACAGGACAGGTCCTCTATATACTACACCACACAGGACAGACCCTCTATATACTACACCACACAGGACAGACCCTCTATATACTACACCACACAGGAGAGATACTCTATATACTACACCACACAGGACAGATCCTCTATATACTACACCACACAGGACAGATCCTCTATATACCACACCACACAGGACAGATCCTCTATATACTACACCACACAGGACAGATCCTCTATATACTACACCACACAGGACAGGTCCTCTATATACTACACCACACAGGACAGGTCCTCTATATACTACACCACACAGGACAGATCCTCTATATACTACACCACACAGGACAGATCCTCTATATACTACACCACACAGGAGATATCCTCTATATACTACACCACACAGGACAGATCCTCTATATACTACACCACACAGGACAGATCCTCTATATACTACACCACACAGGACAGATCCTCTATATACTACACCACATAGGAGAGATCCTCTATATACTACACTACACAGGAGACATCCTCTATATACTACACCACACAGGACAGGTCCTCTATATACTACACCCCACAGGACAGGTCCTCTATATACTACACCACACAGGACAGACCCTCTATATACTACACCACACAGGACAGGTCCTCTATATACTACACCACACAGGACAGATCCTCTATATACTACACCACACAGGGCAGAACCTCTATATACTACACCACACAGGAGAGATCCTCTATATACTACACCACACAGGACAGATCCTCTATATACTACACCACACAGGACAGATCCTCTATATACTACACCGCACAGGACAGATCCTCTATATACTACACCGCACAGGACAGATCCTCTATATACTACACCACACAGGACAGATCCTCTATATACTACACCACACAGGACAGGTCCTCTATATACTACACCACACAGGAGAGATCCTCTATATACTACACCACACAGGACAGATCCTCTATATACTGCACCACACAGGACAGATCCTATATATACTACAGCACACAGGACAGATCCTCTATATACTACACCACACAGGACAGATCCTATATATACTACACCACACAGGACAGATCCTCTATATACTACACCACACAGGAGAGATCCTCTATATACTACACCACACAGGACAGATCCTCTATATACTACACCACACAGGACAGATCCTCTATATACTACACCGCACAGGACAGATCCTCTATATACTACACCGCACAGGACAGATCCTCTATATCCTATACGGCACAGCAGAGCTGACAGATCCTCTATATACTGTACTACACCGCACAGGACAGGTCCTCTATATACTACACCACACAGGACAGGTCCTCTATATACTACACCACACAGGACAGATCCTCTATATACTAAACCACACAGGAGAGATACTCTATAAACTACACCGCACAGGACAGATCCTCTATATACTAAACCACACAGGACAGATCCTCTATATACTACACCACACAGGAGAGATACTCTATATACTACACCACACAGGTCAGGTCCTCTATATACTACACCACACAGGACAGGTCCTCTATATACTACACCACACAGGACAGGTCCTCTATATACTACACCTCACAGGACAGATCCTCTATATACTACACCACACAGGACAGATCCTCTATATACTAAACCGCACAGGACAGATCCACTATATACTACACCGCACAGGACAGATCCTCTATATACTATACCGCACAGCAGAGCTGACAGGTCCTCTATATACTACACCACATAGGAGAGATCCTCTATATACTACACCACACAGGACAGATCCTCTATATACTACACCACACAGGACAGATCCTCTATATACTACACCGCACAGGACAGGTCCTCTATATACTACACCACACAGGACAGGTCCTCTGTATACTACACCACACAGGACAGGTCCTCTATATACTACACCACACAGGACAGATCCTCTATATACTACACCACACAGGACAGATCCTCTATATACTACACCACACAGGAGAGATCCTCTATATACTACACCACACAGGACAGATCCTCTATATACTACACCACACAGGACAGATCCTCTATATACTACACCACACAGGAGAGATCCTCTATATACTACACCACACAGGACAGATACTCTATATACTACACCACACAGGACAGGTCCTCTATATTCTACACCACACAGTAGAGATCCTCTATATACTACACCACACAGGACAGATCCTCTATATTCTACACCACACAGGAGAGATCCTCTATATACTACACCACACAGGACAGATCCTCTATATACTACACCACACAGGACAGATCCTCTATATACTACACCGCACAGGACAGATCCTCTATATACTACACCGCACAGGACAGATCCTCTATATACTACACCACACAGGACAGATCCTCTATATACTACACCACACAGGACAGGTCCTCTATATACTACACCACACAGGAGAGATCCTCTATATACTACACCACACAGGACAGATCCTCTATATACTACACCGCACAGGACAGATCCTCTATATACTACACCGCACAGGACAGATCCTCTATATACTACACCACACAGGACAGATCCTCTATATACTACACCACACAGGACAGGTCCTCTATATACTACACCACACAGGAGAGATCCTCTATATACTACACCACACAGGACAGATCCTCTATATACAACACCACACAGGACAGATCCTCTATATACTAAACCACACAGGACAGATCCTCTATATACTACACCACACAGGACAGATCCTATATATACTACACCACACAGGACAGATCCTCTATATACTACACCACACAGGAGAGATCCTCTATATACTACACCACACAGGACAGATCCTCTATATACTACACCGCACAGGACAGATCCTCTATATACTACACCGCACAGGACAGATCCTCTATATACTATACCGCACAGCAGAGCTGACAGGTCCTCTATATACTACACCACATAGGAGAGATCCTCTATATACTACACCACACAGGACAGATCCTCTATATACTACACCACACAGGACAGATCCTCTATATACTACACCGCACAGGACAGGTCCTCTATATACTACACCACACAGGACAGGTCCTCTGTATACTACACCACACAGGACAGGTCCTCTATATACTACACCACACAGGACAGATCCTCTATATACTACACCACACAGGACAGATCCTCTATATACTACACCACACAGGAGAGATCCTCTATATACTACACCACACAGGACAGATCCTCTATATACTACACCACACAGGACAGATCCTCTATATACTACACCACACAGGAGAGATCCTCTATATACTACACCACACAGGACAGATACTCTATATACTACACCACACAGGACAGGTCCTCTATATTCTACACCACACAGTAGAGATCCTCTATATACTACACCACACAGGACAGATCCTCTATATTCTACACCACACAGGAGAGATCCTCTATATACTACACCACACAGGACAGATCCTCTATATACTACACCACACAGGACAGATCCTCTATATACTAAACCACACAGGACAGATCCTCTATATACTACACCACACAGGACAGATCCTCTATATACTACACCACACAGGACAGGTCCTCTATATACTACACCACACAGGACAGATCCTCTATATACTACACCACACAGGACAGATCCTCTATATACTACACCACACGGGACAGGTCCTCTATATACTACACCACACAGGACAGGTCCTCTATATACTACACCACACAGGACAGATCCTCTATATACTACACCACACAGGACAGATCCTCTATATACTACACCACACAGGACAGGTCCTCTATATACTACACCACACAGGACAGATCCTCTATATACTACACCACACAGGACAGATCCTCTATATACCACACCACACAGGACAGATCCTCTATATACTACACCACACAGGACAGATCCTCTATATACTACACCACACAGGACAGGTCCTCTATATACTACACCACACAGGACAGGTCCTCTATATACTACACCACACAGGACAGATCCTCTATATACTACACCACACAGGACAGATCCTCTATATACTACACCACACAGGAGAGATCCTCTATATACTACACCACACAGGACAGATCCTCTATATACTACACCACACAGGACAGATCCTCTATATACTACACCACACAGGACAGATCCTCTATATACTACACCACATAGGAGAGATCCTCTATATACTACACTACACAGGAGACATCCTCTATATACTACACCACACAGGACAGGTCCTCTATATACTACACCCCACAGGACAGGTCCTCTATATACTACACCACACAGGACAGACCCTCTATATACAACACCACACAGGACAGGTCCTCTATATACTACACCACACAGGACAGATCCTCTATATACTACACCACACAGGGCAGATCCTCTATATACTACACCACACAGGAGAGATCCTCTATATACTACACCACACAGGACAGATCCTCTATATACTACACCACACAGGACAGATCCTCTATATACTACACCGCACAGGACAGATCCTCTATATACTACACCGCACAGGACAGATCCTCTATATACTACACCACACAGGTCAGATCCTCTATATACTACACCACACAGGACAGGTCCTCTATATACTACACCACACAGGAGAGATCCTCTATATACTACACCACACAGGACAGATCCTCTATATACTACACCACACAGGACAGATCCTATATATACTACAGCACACAGGACAGATCCTCTATATACTACACCACACAGGACAGATCCTATATATACTACACCACACAGGACAGATCCTCTATATACTACACCACACAGGAGAGATCCTCTATATACTACACCACACAGGACAGATCCTCTATATACTACACCACACAGGACAGATCCTCTATATACTACACCGCACAGGACAGATCCTCTATATACTACACCGCACAGGACAGATCCTCTATATCCTATACCGCACAGCAGAGCTGACAGATCCTCTATATACTGTACTACACCGCACAGGACAGGTCCTCTATATACTACACCACACAGGACAGGTCCTCTATATACTACACCACACAGGACAGATCCTCTATATACTAAACCACACAGGACAGATCCTCTATATACTACACCACACAGGAGAGATACTCTATATACTACACCGCACAGGACAGATCCTCTATATACTAAACCACACAGGACAGATCCTCTATATACTACACCACACAGGAGAGATACTATATATACTACACCACACAGGTCAGGTCCTCTATATACTACACCACACAGGACAGGTCCTCTATATACTACACCACACAGGACAGGTCCTCTATATACTACACCAGACAGGACAGATCCTCTATATACTACACCTCACAGGACAGATCCTCTATATACTACACCACACAGGACAGATCCTCTATATACTACACCGCACAGGACAGATCCTCTATATACTACACCGCACAGGACAGATCCTCTATATACTATACCGCACAGCAGAGCTGACAGGTCCTCTATATACTACACCATATAGGAGAGATCCTCTATATACTACACCACACAGGACAGATTCTCTATATACTACACCACACAGGACAGATCCTCTATATACTACACCGCACAGGACAGGTCCTCTATATACTACACCACACAGGACAGGTCCTCTGTATACTACACCACACAGGACAGGTCCTCTATATACTACACCACACAGGACAGATCCTCTATATACTACACCACACAGGACAGATCCTCTATATACTACACCACACAGGAGAGATCCTCTATATACTACACCACACAGGACAGATCCTCTATATACTACACCACACAGGACAGATCCTCTATATACTACACCACACAGGAGAGATCCTCTATATACTACACCACACAGGACAGATACTCTATATACTACACCACACAGGACAGGTCCTCTATATTCTACACCACACAGTAGAGATCCTCTATATACTACACCACACAGGACAGATCCTCTATATACTACACCACACAGGACAGATCCTCTATATTCTACACCACACAGGAGAGATCCTCTATATACTACACCACACAGGACAGATCCTCTATATTCTACACCACACAGGAGAGATCCTCTATATACTACACCACACAGGACAGATCCTCTATATACTACACCACACAGGACAGATCCTCTATATACTACACCGCACAGGACAGATCCTCTGTATACTACACCGCACAGGACAGATCCTCTATATACTACACCACACAGGACAGATCCTCTATATACTACACCACACAGGACAGGTCCTCTATATACTACACCACACAGGAGAGATCCTCTATATACTACACCACACAGGACAGATCCTCTATATACTACACCACACAGGACAGATCCTCTATATACTACACCACACAGGACAGATCCTCTATATACTACACCACACAGGACAGATCCTATATATACTACACCACACAGGACAGATCCTCTATATACTACACCACACAGGAGAGATCCTCTATATACTACACCACACAGGACAGATCCTCTATATACTACACCACACAGGACAGATCCTCTATATACTACACCGCACAGGACAGATCCTCTATATACTACACCACACAGGACAGATCCTCTATATACTACGCCACACAGGACAGATCCTCTATATACTATACCGCACAGCAGAGCTGACAGGTCCTCTATATACTGTACTACACCGCACAGGACAGGTCCTCTATATACTACACCACACAGGACAGATCCTCTATATACTAAACCACACAGGACAGATCCTCTATATACTACACCACACAGGAGAGATACTCTATATACTACACCATACAGGACAGGTCCTATATATACTACACCACACAGAACAGATCCTCTATATACTACACCACACAGGAGAGATCCTCTATATACTACACCACACAGGTCAGGTCCTCTATATACTACACCACACAGGACAGGTCCTCTATATACTACACCACACAGGACAGGTCCTCTATATACTACACCTCACAGGACAGATCCTCTATATACTACACCACACAGGACAGATCCTCTATATACTACACCGCACAGGACAGATCCTCTATATACTACACCGCACAGGACAGATCCTCTATATACTATACCGCACAGCAGAGCTGACAGGTCCTCTATATACTGTACTACACCGCACAGGAAAGGTCCTCTATATACTACACCACACAGGACAGGTCCTCTGTATACTACACCAAACAGGACAGGTCCTCTATATACTACACCACACAGGACAGATCCTCTATATACTACACCACACAGGAGAGATACTCTATATACTACACCACACAGGAGAGATCCTCTATATACTACACCACACAGGTCAGGTCCTCTATATACTACACCACACAGGATAGGTCCTCTATATACTACACCACACAGGACAGGTCCTCTATATACTACACCTCACAGGACAGATCCTCTATATACTACACCACACAGGACAGATCCTCTATATACTACACCGCACAGGACAGATCCTCTATATACTACACCGCACAGGACAGATCCTCTATATACTATACCGCACAGCAGAGCTGACAGGTCCTCTATATACTACACCACACAGGACAGATCCTCTATATACTACACCACACAGGACAGGTCCTTTGTATACTACACCACACAGGACAGGTCCTCTATATACTACACCACACAGGACAGATCCTCTATATACTACACCACACAGGACAGATCCTCTATATACTACACCACACAGGAGAGATCCTCTATATACTACACCATACAGGACAGGTCCAATATATACTACACCACACAGGACAGAT
The DNA here is from genome assembly GCF_031893055.1 of Leptodactylus fuscus. Lineage (NCBI taxonomy): Eukaryota > Metazoa > Chordata > Amphibia > Anura > Leptodactylidae > Leptodactylus > Leptodactylus fuscus. The sequence goes on from NC_134265.1 coordinate 17,588,218, forward strand.
CCTCTATATACTACACCACACAGGAGAGATCCTCTATATACTACACCACACAGGACAGGTCCTCTATATACTACACCACACAGGACAGGTCCTCTATATACTACACCACACAGGACAGGTCCTCTATATACTACACCTCACAGGACAGATCCTCTATATACTACACCACACAGGACAGGTCCTCTATATACTACACCACACAGGACATGTCCTCTATATACTACACCGCACAGGACAGACCCTCTATATACTACACCACACAGGACAGACCCTCTATATACTACACCACACAGGAGAGATCCTCTATATACTACACCACACAGGACAGATCCTCTATATACCACACCACACAGGACAGATCCTCTATATACTACACCACACAGGACAGATCCTCTATATACTACACCACACAGGACAGGTCCTCTATATACTACACCACGCAGGACAGGTCCTCTATATACTACACCACGCAGGACAGATCCTCTATATACTACACCACACAGGACAGATCCTCTATATACTACACCACACAGGAGAGATCCTCTATATACTACACCACACAGGACAGATCCTCTATATACTACACCACACAGGAGAGATCCTCTATATACTACACCACACAGGAGAGGTCCTCTATATACTACACCACACAGGACAGGTCCTCTATATACTACACCACACAGGACAGATCTTCTATATACTACACCACACTGCAGAGATCCTCTATATACTACACCACACAGGACAGATCCTCTATATACTACACCACACAGGACAGATCCTCTATATACTACACCACACAGGACAGATCCTCTATATACTACACCACACAGGAGAGATCCTCTATATACTACACCACACAGGAGAGATCCTCTATATACTACACCACACAGGACAGGTCCTCTATATACTACACCACACAGGACAGGTCCTCTATATACTACACCACACAGGACAGGTCCTCTATATACTACACCACACAGGACAGATCCTCTATATACTACACCACACAGGACAGATCCTCTATATACTACACCACACAGGAGAGATCCTCTATATACTACACCACACAGGATAGGTCCTCTATATACTACACCACACAGGACAGGTCCTCTATATACTACACCACACAGGAGAGATCCTCTATATACTACACCACACAGGACAGATCCTCTATATACGACACCACACAGGGCAGATCCTCTATATACTACACCACACAGGACAGATCCTCTATATACTACACCACACAGGACAGATCCTCTATATACTACACCACACAGGGCAGATCCTCTATATACTACACCACACAGGACAGATCCTCTATATACTACACCGCACAGGACAGGTCCTCTATATACTACACCACATAGGAGAGATCCTCTATATACTACACCACACAGGACAGATCCTCTATATACTACACCACACAGGACAGATCCTCTATATACTACACCACACAGGAGAGATCCTCTATATACTACACCACACAGGAGAGGTCCTCTATATACTACACCACACAGGACAGGTCCTCTATATACTACACCACACAGGACAGATCTTCTATATACTACACCACACTGCAGAGATCCTCTATATACTACACCACACAGGACAGATCCTCTATATACTACATCCACACAGGACAGATCCTCTATATACTACACCACACAGGACAGATCCTCTATATACTACACCACACAGGACAGATCCTCTATATACTACACCACACAGGAGAGATCCTCTATATACTACACCACACAGGACAGATCCTCTATATACTACACCACACAGGACAGATCCTCTATATACTACACCACACAGGACAGATCCTCTATATACTACACCACATAGGAGAGATCCTCTATATACTACACCACACAGGAGAGATCCTCTATATACTACACCACACAGGATAGGTCCTCTATATACTACACCACACAGGACAGGTCCTCTATATACTACACCACACAGGAGAGATCCTCTATATACTACACCACACAGGACAGATCCTCTATATACTACACCACACAGGGCAGATCCTCTATATACTACACCACACAGGACAGATCCTCTATATACTACACCACACAGGGCAGATCCTCTATATACTACACCACACAGGACAGATCCTCTATATACTACACCACACAGGGCAGATCCTCTATATACTACACCACACAGGACAGATCCTCTATATACTACACCACACTGGAGAGATCCTCTATATACTACACCACACAGGACAGATCCTCTATATACTACACCACACAGGACAGATCCTCTATATACTACACCACACAGGACAGATCCTCTATATACTACACCACACAGGACAGATCCTCTATATACTACACCACACAGGACAGATCCTCTATATACTACACCACACAGGAGAGATCCTCTATATACCACACCACACAGGACAGATCCTCTATATACTACACCACACAGGACAGATCCTCTATATACTACACCACACAGGACAGGTCCTCTATATACTACACCACACAGGACAGGTCCTCTATATACTACATCCACACAGGAGAGATCCTCTATATACTACACCACACAACAGAGATCCTCTATATACTACACCACACAGGACAGGTCCTCTATATACTACACCACACAGGACAGATCCTCTATATACTACATCCACACAGGACAGATCCTCTATATACTACACCACACAGGACAGGTCCTCTATATACTACACCACACAGGACAGATCCTCTATATACTACACCACACAGGAGAGATCCTCTATATACTACACCACACAACAGAGATCCTCTATATACTACACCACACAGGACAGATCCTCTATATACTACACCACACAGGACAGGTCCTCTATATACTACACCACACAGGACAGGTCCTCTATATACTACACCACACACGACAGGTCCTCTATATACTACATCCACACAGGAGAGATCCTCTATATACTACACCACACAACAGAGATCCTCTATATACTACACCACACAGGACAGGTCCTCTATATACTACACCACACAGGACAGATCCTCTATATACTACATCCACACAGGACAGATCCTCTATATACTACACCACACAGGACAGGTCCTCTATATACTACACCACACAGGACAGGTCCTCTATATACTACACTACACAGGACAGGTCCTCTATATACTACACCACACAGGAGAGATCCTCTATATACTACACCACACAGGACAGATCCTCTATATACTACACCACACAGGACAGATCCTCTATATACTACACCACACAGGACAAATCCTCTATATGCTACACCGCACAGGACAGGTCCTCTATATACTACACCACATAGGAGAGATCCTCTATATACTACACCACACAGGAGAGATCGTCTATATACTACACCACACGGGAGAGATCCTCTATATACTACACCACACAGGAGAGATCCTCTATATACTATACCACACAGGAGAGGTCCTCTATATACTACACCACACAGGACAGGTCCTCTATATACTACACCACACAGGACAGATCCTCTATATACTACACCACACTGCAGAGATCCTCTATATACTACACCACACAGGACAGGTCCTCTATATACTACACCACACAGGACAGGTCCTCTATATACTACACCACACAGGACAGGTCCTCTATATACTACACCACACAGGACAGATCCTCTATATACTACACCACACAGGACAGATCCTCTATATACTACACCACACAGGACAGATCCTCTATATACTACACCACACAGGGCAGATCCTCTATATACTACACCACACAGAACAGATCCTCTATATACTACACCACACAGGGCAGATCCTCTATATACTACACCACACAGGACAGATCCTCTATATACTACACCACACAGGACAGATCCTCTATATACTACACCACACAGGACAGATCCTCTATATACTACACCACACAGGACAGATCCTCTATATACTACACCACACAGGACAGATCCTCTATATACTACACCACACAGGACAGATCCTCTATATACTACACCACACAGGACAGATCCTCTATATACTACTCCACACAGGACAGGTCCTCTATATACTACACCACACAGGACAGGTCCTCTATATACTACACCACACAGGACAGATCCTCTATATACTACACCACACAGGACAGATCCTCTATATACTACACCACACAGGACAGATCCTCTATATACTACACCACACAGGACAGGTCCTCTATATACTACACCACACAGGAGAGATCCTCTATATACTACACCACACAACAGAGATCCTCTATATACTACACCACACAGGACAGATCCTCTATATACTACACCACACAGGACAGGTCCTCTATATACTACACCACACAGGAGAGGTCCTCTATATACTACACCACACAGGACAGATCCTCTATATACTACACCACACAGGACAGATCCTCTATATACTACACCACACAGGACAGATCCTCTATATACTACACCACACAGGACAGATCCTCTATATACTACATCCACACAGGAGAGATCCTCTATATACTACACCACACAGGACAGATCCTCTATATACTACACCACACAGGACAGATCCTCTATATACTACACCACACAGGACAGATCCTCTATATACTACACCACACAGGACAGATCCTCTATATACTACATCCACACAGGAGAGATCCTCTATATACTACACCACACAACAGAGATCCTCTATATACTACACCACACAGGACAGATCCTCTATATACTACACCACACAGGACAGATCCTCTATATACTACACCACACAGGAAAGGTCCTCTATATACTACACCACACAGGATAGATCCTCTATATACTACACCACACAGGACAGATCCTCTATATACTACACCACACAGGACAGATCCTCTATATACTACACCACACAGGACAGATCCTCTATATACTACACCACACAGGACAGATCCTCTATATACTACACCACATAGGATAGGTCCTCTATATACTACACCACACAGGACAGATCCTCTATATACTACACCACACAGGACAGGTCCTCTATATACTACACCACACAGGACAGATCCTCTATATACTACATCCACACAGGACAGATCCTCTATATACTACACCACACAGGACAGGTCCTCTATATACTACACCACACAGGACAGATCCTCTATATACTACACCACACAGGACAGATCCTCTATATACTACACCACAAAGGACAGATCCTCTATATACTACACCACACAGGATAGGTCCTCTATATACTACACCACACAGGACAGATCCTCTATATACTACATCCACACAGGACAGATCCTCTATATACTACACCACACAGGACAGATCCTCTATATACTACACCACACAGGACAGATCCTCTATATACTAAACCACACAGGACAGATCCTCTATATACTACACCACACAGCACAGATCCTCTATATACTACACCACACAGGACAGGTCCTCTATATACTACACTACACAGGACAGGTCCTCTATATACTACACCACACAGGACAAGTCCTCTATATACTACACCACACAGGAGAGATCCTCTATATACTACACCACACAGGACAGATCCTCTATATACTACACCACACAGGACAGGTCCTCTATATACTACACCACACAGGACAGGTCCTCTGTATACTACACCACACAGGACAGGTCCTCTATATACTACACCACACAGGACAGGTCCTCTATATACTACACCACACAGGAGAGATCCTCTATATACTACACCACACAGGACAGATCCTCTATATACTACACCACACAGGGCAGATCCTCTATACTACACCACACAGGACAGATCCTCTATATACTACACCACACAGGACAGATCCTCTATATACTACACCACACAGGACAGATCCTCTATATACTACACCACACAGGACAGATCCTCTATATACTACACCACACAGGACAGATCCTCTATATACTACACCACACAGGACAGATCCTCTATATACTACACCACACAGGATAGATCCTCTATATACTACACCACACAGGATAGATCCTCTATATACTACACCACACAGGACAGATCCTCTATATACTACACCACACAGGACAGATCCTCTATATACTACACCACACAGGACAGATCCTCTATATACTACACCACACGGGATAGATCCTCTATATACTACACCACACAGGACAGATCCTCTATACACTACACCACACAGGAGAGATCCTCTATATACTACACCACACAGGAGAGATCCTCTATATACTACTCCACACAGGACAGATCCTCTATATACTACACCACACAGGACAGATCCTCTATATACTACACCACACAGGACAGGTCCTCTATATACTACACCACACAGGACAGATCCTCTATATACTACACCACACAGGACAGATCCTCTATATACTACACCACACAGGACAGGTCCTCTATATACTACACCACACAGGAGAGATCCTCTATATACTACACCACACAGGAGAGATCTTCTATATACTACACCACACAGGACAGGTCCTCTATATACTACACCACACAGGACAGGTCTTCTATATACTACACCACACAGGAGAGATCCTCTATATACTACACCACACAGGATAGATCCTCTATATACTACACCACACAGGATAGATCCTCTATATACTACACCACACAGGACAGATCCTCTATATACTACACCACACAGGACAGATCCTCTATATACTACACCACACAGGACAGATCCTCTATATACTACACCACACGGGATAGATCCTCTATATACTACACCACACAGGACAGATCCTCTATACACTACACCACACAGGAGAGATCCTCTATATACTACACCACACAGGAGAGATCTTCTATATACTACACCACACAGGACAGGTCCTCTATATACTACACCACACAGGACAGATCCTCTATATACTACACCACACAGGACAGATCCTCTATATACTACACCACACAGGACAGATCCTCTATATACTACACCACACAGGACAGATCCTCTATATACTACACCACACAGGACAGATCCTCTATATACTACACCACACAGGACAGATCCTCTATATACTACTCCACACAGGACAGGTCCTCTATATACTACACCACACAGGACAGGTCCTCTATATACTACACCACACAGGACAGATCCTCTATATACTACACCACACAGGACAGATCCTCTATATACTACACCACACAGGACAGATCCTCTATATACTACACCACACAGGACAGGTCCTCTATATACTACACCACACAGGAGAGATCCTCTATATACTACACCACACAACAGAGATCCTCTATATACTACACCACACAGGACAGATCCTCTATATACTACACCACACAGGACAGATCCTCTATATACTACACCACACAGGACAGATCCTCTATATACTACACCACACAGGACAGATCCTCTATATACTACTCCACACAGGACAGGTCCTCTATATACTACACCACACAGGACAGATCCTCTATATACTACACCACACAGGACAGATCCTCTATATACTACACCACACAGGACAGATCCTCTATATACTACACCACACAGGACAGGTCCTCTATATACTACACCACACAGGAGAGATCCTCTATATACTACACCACACAACAGAGATCCTCTATATACTACACCACACAGGACAGATCCTCTATATACTACACCACACAGGACAGGTCCTCTATATACTACACCACACAGGAGAGGTCCTCTATATACTACACCACACAGGACAGATCCTCTATATACTACACCACACAGGACAGATCCTCTATATACTACACCACACAGGACAGATCCTCTATATACTACACCACACAGGACAGATCCTCTATATACTACATCCACACAGGAGAGATCCTCTATATACTACACCACACAGGACAGATCCTCTATATACTACACCACACAGGACAGATCCTCTATATACTACACCACACAGGACAGATCCTCTATATACTACACCACACAGGACAGATCCTCTATATACTACATCCACACAGGAGAGATCCTCTATATACTACACCACACAACAGAGATCCTCTATATACTACACCACACAGGACAGATCCTCTATATACTACACCACACAGGACAGATCCTCTATATACTACACCACACAGGAAAGGTCCTCTATATACTACACCACACAGGACAGATCCTCTATATACTACACCACACAGGACAGGTCCTCTATATACTACACCACACAGGACAGATCCTCTATATACTACACCACACAGGACAGATCCTCTATATACTACACCACACAGGAGAGATACTCTATATACTACACCACACAGGACAGATCCTCTATATACTACACCACACAGGACAGATCCTCTATATACCACACCACACAGGACAGATCCTCTATATACTACACCACACAGGACAGATCCTCTATATACTACACCACACAGGACAGGTCCTCTATATACTACACCACACAGGACAGGTCCTCTATATACTACACCACACAGGACAGATCCTCTATATACTACACCACACAGGACAGATCCTCTATATACTACACCACACAGGAGAGATCCTCTATATACTACACCACACAGGACAGATCCTCTATATACTACACCACACAGGACAGATCCTCTATATACTACACCACACAGGACAGATCCTCTATATACTACACCACATAGGAGAGATCCTCTATATACTACACTACACAGGAGACATCCTCTATATACTACACCACACAGGACAGGTCCTCTATATACTACACCCCACAGGACAGGTCCTCTATATACTACACCACACAGGACAGACCCTCTATATACTACACCACACAGGACAGGTCCTCTATATACTACACCACACAGGACAGATCCTCTATATACTACACCACACAGGGCAGATCCTCTATATACTACACCACACAGGAGAGATCCTCTATATACTACACCACACAGGACAGATCCTCTATATACTACACCACACAGGACAGATCCTCTATATACTACACCGCACAGGACAGATCCTCTATATACTACACCGCACAGGACAGATCCTCTATATACTACACCACACAGGACAGATCCTCTATATACTACACCACACAGGACAGGTCCTCTATATACTACACCACACAGGAGAGATCCTCTATATACTACACCACACAGGACAGATCCTCTATATACTACACCACACAGGACAGATCCTATATATACTACAGCACACAGGACAGATCCTCTATATACTACACCACACAGGACAGATCCTATATATACTACACCACACAGGACAGATCCTCTATATACTACACCACACAGGAGAGATCCTCTATATACTACACCACACAGGACAGATCCTCTATATACTACACCACACAGGACAGATCCTCTATATACTACACCGCACAGGACAGATCCTCTATATACTACACCGCACAGGAAAGATCCTCTATATCCTATACGGCACAGCAGAGCTGACAGATCCTCTATATACTGTACTACACCGCACAGGACAGGTCCTCTATATACTACACCACACAGGACAGGTCCTCTATATACTACACCACACAGGACAGATCCTCTATATACTACACCACACAGGAGAGATACTCTATATACTACACCGCACAGGACAGATCCTCTATATACTAAACCACACAGGACAGATCCTCTATATACTACACCACACAGGAGAGATACTCTATATACTACACCACACAGGTCAGGTCCTCTATATACTACACCACACAGGACAGGTCCTCTATATACTACACCACACAGGACAGGTCCTCTATATACTACACCTCACAGGACAGATCCTCTATATACTACACCACACAGGACAGATCCTCTATATACTAAACCGCACAGGACAGATCCTCTATATACTACACCGCACAGGACAGATCCTCTATATACTATACCGCACAGCAGAGCTGACAGGTCCTCTATATACTACACCACATAGGAGAGATCCTCTATATACTACACCACACAGGACAGATCCTCTATATACTACACCACACAGGACAGATCCTCTATATACTACACCGCACAGGACAGGTCCTCTATATACTACACCACACAGGACAGGTCCTCTGTATACTACACCACACAGGACAGGTCCTCTATATACTACACCACACAGGACAGATCCTCTATATACTACACCACACAGGACAGATCCTCTATATACTACACCACACAGGAGAGATCCTCTATATACTACACCACACAGGACAGATCCTCTATATACTACACCACACAGGACAGATCCTCTATATACTACACCACACAGGAGAGATCCTCTATATACTACACCACACAGGACAGATACTCTATGTACTACACCACACAGGACAGGTCCTCTATATTCTACACCACACAGTAGAGATCCTCTATATACTACACCACACAGGACAGATCCTCTATATTCTACACCACACAGGAGAGATCCTCTATATACTACACCACACAGGACAGATCCTCTATATACTACACCACACAGGACAGATCCTCTATATACTACACCGCACAGGACAGATCCTCTATATACTACACCGCACAGGACAGATCCTCTATATACTACACCACACAGGACAGATCCTCTATATACTACACCACACAGGACAGGTCCTCTATATACTACACCACACAGGAGAGATCCTCTATATACTACACCACACAGGACAGATCCTCTATATACTACACCACACAGGACAGATCCTCTATATACTACACCACACAGGACAGATCCTCTATATACTACACCACACAGGACAGATCCTATATATACTACACCACACAGGACAGATCCTCTATATACTACACCACACAGGAGAGATCCTCTATATACTACACCACACAGGACAGATCCTCTATATACTACACCGCACAGGACAGATCCTCTATATACTACACCGCACAGGACAGATCCTCTATATACTATACCGCACAGCAGAGCTGACAGGTCCTCTATATACTACACCACATAGGAGAGATCCTCTATATACTACACCACACAGGACAGATCCTCTATATACTACACCACACAGGACAGATCCTCTATATACTACACCGCACAGGACAGGTCCTCTATATACTACACCACACAGGACAGGTCCTCTGTATACTACACCACACAGGACAGGTCCTCTATATACTACACCACACAGGACAGATCCTCTATATACTACACCACACAGGACAGATCCTCTATATACTACACCACACAGGAGAGATCCTCTATATACTACACCACACAGGACAGATCCTCTATATACTACACCACACAGGACAGATCCTCTATATACTACACCACACAGGAGAGATCCTCTATATACTACACCACACAGGACAGATACTCTATATACTACACCACACAGGACAGGTCCTCTATATTCTACACCACACAGTAGAGATCCTCTATATACTACACCACACAGGACAGATCCTCTATATTCTACACCACACAGGAGAGATCCTCTATATACTACACCACACAGGACAGATCCTCTATATACTACACCACACAGGACAGATCCTCTATATACTAAACCACACAGGACAGATCCTCTATATACTACACCACACAGGACAGATCCTCTATATACTACACCACACAGGACAGGTCCTCTATATACTACACCACACAGGACAGATCCTCTATATACTACACCACACAGGACAGATCCTCTATATACTACACCACACGGGACAGGTCCTCTATATACTACACCACACAGGACAGGTCCTCTATATACTACACCACACAGGACAGATCCTCTATATACTACACCACACAGGACAGATCCTCTATATACTACACCACACAGGACAGGTCCTCTATATACTACACCACACAGGACAGGTCCTCTATATACTACACCTCACAGGACAGATCCTCTATATACTACACCACACAGGACAGGTCCTCTATATACTACACCACACAGGACAGGTCCTCTATATACTACACCACACAGGACAGACCCTCTATATACTACACCACACAGGACAGATCCTCTATATACTACACCGCACAGGACAGATCCTCTATATACTACACCACACAGGACAGATCCTCTATATACTACGCCACACAGGACAGATCCTCTATATACTATACCGCACAGCAGAGCTGACAGGTCCTCTATATACTGTACTACACCGCACAGGACAGGTCCTCTATATACTACACCACACAGGACAGATCCTCTATATACTAAACCACACAGGACAGATCCTCTATATACTACACCACACAGGAGAGATACTCTATATACTACACCATACAGGACAGGTCCTATATATACTACACCACACAGAACAGATCCTCTATATACTACACCACACAGGAGAGATCCTCTATATACTACACCACACAGGTCAGGTCCTCTATATACTACACCACACAGGACAGGTCCTCTATATACTACACCACACAGGACAGGTCCTCTATATACTACACCTCACAGGACAGATCCGCTATATACTACACCACACAGGACAGGTCCTCTATATACTACACCACACAGGACAGGTCCTCTATATACTACACCACACAGGACAGACCCTCTATATACTACACCACACAGGACAGACCCTCTATATACTACACCACACAGGAGAGATACTCTATATACTACACCACACAGGACAGATCCTCTATATACTACACCACACAGGACAGATCCTCTATATACCACACCACACAGGACAGATCCTCTATATACTACACCACACAGGACAGATCCTCTATATACTACACCACACAGGACAGGTCCTCTATATACTACACCACACAGGACAGGTCCTCTATATACTACACCACACAGGACAGATCCTCTATATACTACACCACACAGGACAGATCCTCTATATACTACACCACACAGGAGAGATCCTCTATATACTACACCACACAGGACAGATCCTCTATATACTACACCACACAGGACAGATCCTCTATATACTACACCACACAGGACAGATCCTCTATATACTACACCACATAGGAGAGATCCTCTATATACTACACTACACAGGAGACATCCTCTATATACTACACCACACAGGACAGGTCCTCTATATACTACACCCCACAGGACAGGTCCTCTATATACTACACCACACAGGACAGACCCTCTATATACTACACCACACAGGACAGGTCCTCTATATACTACACCACACAGGACAGATCCTCAATATACTACACCACACAGGGCAGATCCTCTATATACTACACCACACAGGAGAGATCCTCTATATACTACACCACACAGGACAGATCCTCTATATACTACACCACACAGGACAGATCCTCTATATACTACACCGCACAGGACAGATCCTCTATATACTACACCGCACAGGACAGATCCTCTATATACTACACCACACAGGACAGATCCTCTATATACTACACCACACAGGACAGGTCCTCTATATACTACACCACACAGGAGAGATCCTCTATATACTACACCACACAGGACAGATCCTCTATATACTGCACCACACAGGACAGATCCTATATATACTACAGCACACAGGACAGATCCTCTATATACTACACCACACAGGACAGATCCTATATATACTACACCACACAGGACAGATCCTCTATATACTACACCACACAGGAGAGATCCTCTATATACTACACCACACAGGACAGATCCTCTATATACTACACCACACAGGACAGATCCTCTATATACTACACCGCACAGGACAGATCCTCTATATACTACACCGCACAGGACAGATCCTCTATATCCTATACGGCACAGCAGAGCTGACAGATCCTCTATATACTGTACTACACCGCACAGGACAGGTCCTCTATATACTACACCACACAGGACAGGTCCTCTATATACTACACCACACAGGACAGATCCTCTATATACTAAACCACACAGGAGAGATACTCTATAAACTACACCGCACAGGACAGATCCTCTATATACTAAACCACACAGGACAGATCCTCTATATACTACACCACACAGGAGAGATACTCTATATACTACACCACACAGGTCAGGTCCTCTATATACTACACCACACAGGACAGGTCCTCTATATACTACACCACACAGGACAGGTCCTCTATATACTACACCTCACAGGACAGATCCTCTATATACTACACCACACAGGACAGATCCTCTATATACTAAACCGCACAGGACAGATCCACTATATACTACACCGCACAGGACAGATCCTCTATATACTATACCGCACAGCAGAGCTGACAGGTCCTCTATATACTACACCACATAGGAGAGATCCTCTATATACTACACCACACAGGACAGATCCTCTATATACTACACCACACAGGACAGGTCCTCTATATACTACACCTCACAGGACAGATCCGCTATATACTACACCACACAGGACAGGTCCTCTATATACTACACCACACAGGACAGGTCCTCTATATACTACACCACACAGGACAGACCCTCTATATACTACACCACACAGGACAGACCCTCTATATACTACACCACACAGGAGAGATACTCTATATACTACACCACACAGGACAGATCCTCTATATACTACACCACACAGGACAGATCCTCTATATACCACACCACACAGGACAGATCCTCTATATACTACACCACACAGGACAGATCCTCTATATACTACACCACACAGGACAGGTCCTCTATATACTACACCACACAGGACAGGTCCTCTATATACTACACCACACAGGACAGATCCTCTATATACTACACCACACAGGACAGATCCTCTATATACTACACCACACAGGAGAGATCCTCTATATACTACACCACACAGGACAGATCCTCTATATACTACACCACACAGGACAGATCCTCTATATACTACACCACACAGGACAGATCCTCTATATACTACACCACATAGGAGAGATCCTCTATATACTACACTACACAGGAGACATCCTCTATATACTACACCACACAGGACAGGTCCTCTATATACTACACCCCACAGGACAGGTCCTCTATATACTACACCACACAGGACAGACCCTCTATATACTACACCACACAGGACAGGTCCTCTATATACTACACCACACAGGACAGATCCTCAATATACTACACCACACAGGGCAGATCCTCTATATACTACACCACACAGGAGAGATCCTCTATATACTACACCACACAGGACAGATCCTCTATATACTACACCACACAGGACAGATCCTCTATATACTACACCGCACAGGACAGATCCTCTATATACTACACCGCACAGGACAGATCCTCTATATACTACACCACACAGGACAGATCCTCTATATACTACACCACACAGGACAGGTCCTCTATATACTACACCACACAGGAGAGATCCTCTATATACTACACCACACAGGACAGATCCTCTATATACTGCACCACACAGGACAGATCCTATATATACTACAGCACACAGGACAGATCCTCTATATACTACACCACACAGGACAGATCCTATATATACTACACCACACAGGACAGATCCTCTATATACTACACCACACAGGAGAGATCCTCTATATACTACACCACACAGGACAGATCCTCTATATACTACACCACACAGGACAGATCCTCTATATACTACACCGCACAGGACAGATCCTCTATATACTACACCGCACAGGACAGATCCTCTATATCCTATACGGCACAGCAGAGCTGACAGATCCTCTATATACTGTACTACACCGCACAGGACAGGTCCTCTATATACTACACCACACAGGACAGGTCCTCTATATACTACACCACACAGGACAGATCCTCTATATACTAAACCACACAGGAGAGATACTCTATAAACTACACCGCACAGGACAGATCCTCTATATACTAAACCACACAGGACAGATCCTCTATATACTACACCACACAGGAGAGATACTCTATATACTACACCACACAGGTCAGGTCCTCTATATACTACACCACACAGGACAGGTCCTCTATATACTACACCACACAGGACAGGTCCTCTATATACTACACCTCACAGGACAGATCCTCTATATACTACACCACACAGGACAGATCCTCTATATACTAAACCGCACAGGACAGATCCACTATATACTACACCGCACAGGACAGATCCTCTATATACTATACCGCACAGCAGAGCTGACAGGTCCTCTATATACTACACCACATAGGAGAGATCCTCTATATACTACACCACACAGGACAGATCCTCTATATACTACACCACACAGGACAGATCCTCTATATACTACACCGCACAGGACAGGTCCTCTATATACTACACCACACAGGACAGGTCCTCTGTATACTACACCACACAGGACAGGTCCTCTATATACTACACCACACAGGACAGATCCTCTATATACTACACCACACAGGACAGATCCTCTATATACTACACCACACAGGAGAGATCCTCTATATACTACACCACACAGGACAGATCCTCTATATACTACACCACACAGGACAGATCCTCTATATACTACACCACACAGGAGAGATCCTCTATATACTACACCACACAGGACAGATACTCTGTATACTACACCACACAGGACAGGTCCTCTATATTCTACACCACACAGTAGAGATCCTCTATATACTACACCACACAGGACAGATCCTCTATATTCTACACCACACAGGAGAGATCCTCTATATACTACACCACACAGGACAGATCCTCTATATACTACACCACACAGGACAGATCCTCTATATACTACACCGCACAGGACAGATCCTCTATATACTACACCGCACAGGACAGATCCTCTATATACTACACCACACAGGACAGATCCTCTATATACTACACCACACAGGACAGGTCCTCTATATACTACACCACACAGGAGAGATCCTCTATATACTACACCACACAGGACAGATCCTCTATATACTACACCGCACAGGACAGATCCTCTATATACTACACCGCACAGGACAGATCCTCTATATACTACACCACACAGGACAGATCCTCTATATACTACACCACACAGGACAGGTCCTCTATATACTACACCACACAGGAGAGATCCTCTATATACTACACCACACAGGACAGATCCTCTATATACTACACCACACAGGACAGATCCTCTATATACTAAACCACACAGGACAGATCCTCTATATACTACACCACACAGGACAGATCCTATATATACTACACCACACAGGACAGATCCTCTATATACTACACCACACAGGAGAGATCCTCTATATACTACACCACACAGGACAGATCCTCTATATACTACACCGCACAGGACAGATCCTCTATATACTACACCGCACAGGACAGATCCTCTATATACTATACCGCACAGCAGAGCTGACAGGTCCTCTATATACTACACCACATAGGAGAGATCCTCTATATACTACACCACACAGGACAGATCCTCTATATACTACACCACACAGGACAGATCCTCTATATACTACACCGCACAGGACAGGTCCTCTATATACTACACCACACAGGACAGGTCCTCTGTATACTACACCACACAGGACAGGTCCTCTATATACTACACCACACAGGACAGATCCTCTATATACTACACCACACAGGACAGATCCTCTATATACTACACCACACAGGAGAGATCCTCTATATACTACACCACACAGGACAGATCCTCTATATACTACACCACACAGGACAGATCCTCTATATACTACACCACACAGGAGAGATCCTCTATATACTACACCACACAGGACAGATCCTCTATATACTACACCACACAGGACAGGTCCTCTATATACTACACCACACAGGACAGGTCCTCTATATACTACACCACACAGGACAGACCCTCTATATACTACACCACACAGTACAGACCCTCTATATACTACACTACACAGGAGACATCCTCTATATACTACACCACACAGGACAGGTCCTCTATATACTACACCCCACAGGACAGGTCCTCTATATACTACACCACACAGGACAGACCCTCTATATACAACACCACACAGGACAGGTCCTCTATATACTACACCACACAGGACAGATCCTCTATATACTACACCACACAGGGCAGATCCTCTATATACTACACCACACAGGAGAGATCCTCTATATACTACACCACACAGGACAGATCCTCTATATACTACACCACACAGGACAGATCCTCTATATACTACACCGCACAGGACAGATCCTCTATATACTACACCGCACAGGACAGATCCTCTATATACTACACCACACAGGTCAGATCCTCTATATACTACACCACACAGGACAGGTCCTCTATATACTACACCACACAGGAGAGATCCTCTATATACTACACCACACAGGACAGATCCTCTATATACTACACCACACAGGACAGATCCTATATATACTACAGCACACAGGACAGATCCTCTATATACTACACCACACAGGACAGATCCTATATATACTACACCACACAGGACAGATCCTCTATATACTACACCACACAGGAGAGATCCTCTATATACTACACCACACAGGACAGATCCTCTATATACTACACCACACAGGACAGATCCTCTATATACTACACCGCACAGGACAGATCCTCTATATACTACACCGCACAGGACAGATCCTCTATATCCTATACCGCACAGCAGAGCTGACAGATCCTCTATATACTGTACTACACCGCACAGTACAGGTCCTCTATATACTACACCACACAGGACAGGTCCTCTATATACTACACCACACAGGACAGATCCTCTATATACTAAACCACACAGGACAGATCCTCTATATACTACACCACACAGGAGAGATACTCTATATACTACACCGCACAGGACAGATCCTCTATATACTAAACCACACAGGACAGATCCTCTATATACTACACCACACAGGAGAGATACTATATATACTACACCACACAGGTCAGGTCCTCTATATACTACACCACACAGGACAGGTCCTCTATATACTACACCACACAGGACAGGTCCTCTATATACTACACCAGACAGGACAGATCCTCTATATACTACACCTCACAGGACAGATCCTCTATATACTACACCACACAGGACAGATCCTCTATATACTACACCGCACAGGACAGATCCTCTATATACTACACCGCACAGGACAGATCCTCTATATACTATACCGCACAGCAGAGCTGACAGGTCCTCTATATACTACACCACACAGGGCAGATCCTCTATATACTACACCACACAGGAGAGATCCTCTATATACTACACCACACAGGACAGATCCTCTATATACTACACCACACAGGACAGATCCTCTATATACTACACCGCACAGGACAGATCCTCTATATACTACACCGCACAGGACAGATCCTCTATATACTACACCACACAGGTCAGATCCTCTATATACTACACCACACAGGACAGGTCCTCTATATACTACACCACACAGGAGAGATCCTCTATATACTACACCACACAGGACAGATCCTCTATATACTACACCACACAGGACAGATCCTATATATACTACAGCACACAGGACAGATCCTCTATATACTACACCACACAGGACAGATCCTATATATACTACACCACACAGGACAGATCCTCTATATACTACACCACACAGGAGAGATCCTCTATATACTACACCACACAGGACAGATCCTCTATATACTACACCACACAGGACAGATCCTCTATATACTACACCGCACAGGACAGATCCTCTATATACTACACCGCACAGGACAGATCCTCTATATCCTATACCGCACAGCAGAGCTGACAGATCCTCTATATACTGTACTACACCGCACAGTACAGGTCCTCTATATACTACACCACACAGGACAGGTCCTCTATATACTACACCACACAGGACAGATCCTCTATATACTAAACCACACAGGACAGATCCTCTATATACTACACCACACAGGAGAGATACTCTATATACTACACCGCACAGGACAGATCCTCTATATACTAAACCACACAGGACAGATCCTCTATATACTACACCACACAGGAGAGATACTATATATACTACACCACACAGGTCAGGTCCTCTATATACTACACCACACAGGACAGGTCCTCTATATACTACACCACACAGGACAGGTCCTCTATATACTACACCAGACAGGACAGATCCTCTATATACTACACCTCACAGGACAGATCCTCTATATACTACACCACACAGGACAGATCCTCTATATACTACACCGCACAGGACAGATCCTCTATATACTACACCGCACAGGACAGATCCTCTATATACTATACCGCACAGCAGAGCTGACAGGTCCTCTATATACTACACCATATAGGAGAGATCCTCTATATACTACACCACACAGGACAGATTCTCTATATACTACACCACACAGGACAGATCCTCTATATACTACACCGCACAGGACAGGTCCTCTATATACTACACCACACAGGACAGGTCCTCTGTATAGTACACCACACAGGACAGGTCCTCTATATTCTACACCACACAGTAGAGATCCTCTATATACTACACCACACAGGACAGATCCTCTATATTCTACACCACACAGGAGAGATCCTCTATATACTACACCACACAGGACAGATCCTCTATATACTACACCACACAGGACAGATCCTCTATATACTAAACCACACAGGACAGATCCTCTATATACTACACCACACAGGACAGATCCTCTATATACTACACCACACAGGACAGGTCCTCTATATACTACACCACACAGGACAGATCCTCTATATACTACACCACACAGGACAGATCCTCTATATACTACACCACACGGGACAGGTCCTCTATATACTACACCACACAGGACAGGTCCTCTATATACTACACCACACAGGACAGATCCTCTATATACTACACCACACAGGACAGATCCTCTATATACTACACCACACAGGACAGGTCCTCTATATACTACACCTCACAGGACAGATCCTCTATATACTACACCACACAGGACAGGTCCTCTATATACTACACCACACAGGACAGGTCCTCTATATACTACACCACACAGGACAGACCCTCTATATACTACACCGCACAGGACAGATCCTCTATATACTACACCACACAGGACAGATCCTCTATATACTACGCCACACAGGACAGATCCTATATATACTACACCACACAGGACAGATCCTCTATATACTACACCACACAGGACAGGTCCTCTATATACTACACCACACAGGACAGATCCTCTATATACTACACCGCACAGGACAGATCCTCTATATACTACACCACACAGGACAGGTCCTCTATATACTACACCACACAGGACAGATCCTCTATATACTACACCACACAGGACAGATCCTCTATATACTACACCACACAGGACAGATCCTCTATATACTACACCGCACAGGACAGATCCTCTATATACTACACCACACAGGACAGATCCTCTATATACTACGCCACACAGGACAGATCCTCTATATACTATACCGCACAGCAGAGCTGACAGGTCCTCTATATACTGTACTACACCGCACAGGACAGGTCCTCTATATACTACACCACACAGGACAGATCCTCTATATACTAAACCACACAGGACAGATCCTCTATATACTACACCACACAGGAGAGATACTCTATATACTACACCATACAGGACAGGTCCTATATATACTACACCACACAGAACAGATCCTCTATATACTACACCACACAGGAGAGATCCTCTATATACTACACCACACAGGTCAGGTCCTCTATATACTACACCACACAGGACAGGTCCTCTATATACTACACCACACAGGACAGGTCCTCTATATACTACATCTCACAGGACAGATCCGCTATATACTACACCACACAGGACAGGTCCTCTATATACTACACCACACAGGACAGGTCCTCTATATACTACACCACACAGGACAGACCCTCTATATACTACACCACACAGGACAGACCCTCTATATACTACACCACACAGGAGAGATACTCTATATACTACACCACACAGGACAGATCCTCTATATACTACACCACACAGGACAGATCCTCTATATACCACACCACACAGGACAGATCCTCTATATACTACACCACACAGGACAGATCCTCTATATACTACACCACACAGGACAGGTCCTCTATATACTACACCACACAGGACAGGTCCTCTATATACTACACCACACAGGACAGATCCTCTATATACTACACCACACAGGACAGATCCTCTATATACTACACCACACAGGAGATATCCTCTATATACTACACCACACAGGACAGATCCTCTATATACTACACCACACAGGACAGATCCTCTATATACTACACCACACAGGACAGATCCTCTATATACTACACCACATAGGAGAGATCCTCTATATACTACACTACACAGGAGACATCCTCTATATACTACACCACACAGGACAGGTCCTCTATATACTACACCCCACAGGACAGGTCCTCTATATACTACACCACACAGGACAGACCCTCTATATACTACACCACACAGGACAGGTCCTCTATATACTACACCACACAGGACAGATCCTCTATATACTACACCACACAGGGCAGATCCTCTATATACTACACCACACAGGAGAGATCCTCTATATACTACACCACACAGGACAGATCCTCTATATACTACACCACACAGGACAGATCCTCTATATACTACACCGCACAGGACAGATCCTCTATATACTACACCGCACAGGACAGATCCTCTATATACTACACCACACAGGACAGATCCTCTATATACTACACCACACAGGACAGGTCCTCTATATACTACACCACACAGGAGAGATCCTCTATATACTACACCACACAGGACAGATCCTCTATATACTGCACCACACAGGACAGATCCTATATATACTACAGCACACAGGACAGATCCTCTATATACTACACCACACAGGACAGATCCTATATATACTACACCACACAGGACAGATCCTCTATATACTACACCACACAGGAGAGATCCTCTATATACTACACCACACAGGACAGATCCTCTATATACTACACCACACAGGACAGATCCTCTATATACTACACCGCACAGGACAGATCCTCTATATACTACACCGCACAGGACAGATCCTCTATATCCTATACGGCACAGCAGAGCTGACAGATCCTCTATATACTGTACTACACCGCACAGGACAGGTCCTCTATATACTACACCACACAGGACAGGTCCTCTATATACTACACCACACAGGACAGATCCTCTATATACTAAACCACACAGGAGAGATACTCTATAAACTACACCGCACAGGACAGATCCTCTATATACTAAACCACACAGGACAGATCCTCTATATACTACACCACACAGGAGAGATACTCTATATACTACACCACACAGGTCAGGTCCTCTATATACTACACCACACAGGACAGGTCCTCTATATACTACACCACACAGGACAGGTCCTCTATATACTACACCTCACAGGACAGATCCTCTATATACTACACCACACAGGACAGATCCTCTATATACTAAACCGCACAGGACAGATCCACTATATACTACACCGCACAGGACAGATCCTCTATATACTATACCGCACAGCAGAGCTGACAGGTCCTCTATATACTACACCACATAGGAGAGATCCTCTATATACTACACCACACAGGACAGATCCTCTATATACTACACCACACAGGACAGATCCTCTATATACTACACCGCACAGGACAGGTCCTCTATATACTACACCACACAGGACAGGTCCTCTGTATACTACACCACACAGGACAGGTCCTCTATATACTACACCACACAGGACAGATCCTCTATATACTACACCACACAGGACAGATCCTCTATATACTACACCACACAGGAGAGATCCTCTATATACTACACCACACAGGACAGATCCTCTATATACTACACCACACAGGACAGATCCTCTATATACTACACCACACAGGAGAGATCCTCTATATACTACACCACACAGGACAGATACTCTATATACTACACCACACAGGACAGGTCCTCTATATTCTACACCACACAGTAGAGATCCTCTATATACTACACCACACAGGACAGATCCTCTATATTCTACACCACACAGGAGAGATCCTCTATATACTACACCACACAGGACAGATCCTCTATATACTACACCACACAGGACAGATCCTCTATATACTACACCGCACAGGACAGATCCTCTATATACTACACCGCACAGGACAGATCCTCTATATACTACACCACACAGGACAGATCCTCTATATACTACACCACACAGGACAGGTCCTCTATATACTACACCACACAGGAGAGATCCTCTATATACTACACCACACAGGACAGATCCTCTATATACTACACCGCACAGGACAGATCCTCTATATACTACACCGCACAGGACAGATCCTCTATATACTACACCACACAGGACAGATCCTCTATATACTACACCACACAGGACAGGTCCTCTATATACTACACCACACAGGAGAGATCCTCTATATACTACACCACACAGGACAGATCCTCTATATACAACACCACACAGGACAGATCCTCTATATACTAAACCACACAGGACAGATCCTCTATATACTACACCACACAGGACAGATCCTATATATACTACACCACACAGGACAGATCCTCTATATACTACACCACACAGGAGAGATCCTCTATATACTACACCACACAGGACAGATCCTCTATATACTACACCGCACAGGACAGATCCTCTATATACTACACCGCACAGGACAGATCCTCTATATACTATACCGCACAGCAGAGCTGACAGGTCCTCTATATACTACACCACATAGGAGAGATCCTCTATATACTACACCACACAGGACAGATCCTCTATATACTACACCACACAGGACAGATCCTCTATATACTACACCGCACAGGACAGGTCCTCTATATACTACACCACACAGGACAGGTCCTCTGTATACTACACCACACAGGACAGGTCCTCTATATACTACACCACACAGGACAGATCCTCTATATACTACACCACACAGGACAGATCCTCTATATACTACACCACACAGGAGAGATCCTCTATATACTACACCACACAGGACAGATCCTCTATATACTACACCACACAGGACAGATCCTCTATATACTACACCACACAGGAGAGATCCTCTATATACTACACCACACAGGACAGATACTCTATATACTACACCACACAGGACAGGTCCTCTATATTCTACACCACACAGTAGAGATCCTCTATATACTACACCACACAGGACAGATCCTCTATATTCTACACCACACAGGAGAGATCCTCTATATACTACACCACACAGGACAGATCCTCTATATACTACACCACACAGGACAGATCCTCTATATACTAAACCACACAGGACAGATCCTCTATATACTACACCACACAGGACAGATCCTCTATATACTACACCACACAGGACAGGTCCTCTATATACTACACCACACAGGACAGATCCTCTATATACTACACCACACAGGACAGATCCTCTATATACTACACCACACGGGACAGGTCCTCTATATACTACACCACACAGGACAGGTCCTCTATATACTACACCACACAGGACAGATCCTCTATATACTACACCACACAGGACAGATCCTCTATATACTACACCACACAGGACAGGTCCTCTATATACTACACCACACAGGACAGGTCCTCTATATACTACACCTCACAGGACAGATCCTCTATATACTACACCACACAGGACAGGTCCTCTATATACTACACCACACAGGACAGGTCCTCTATATACTACACCACACAGGACAGACCCTCTATATACTACACCACACAGGACAGACCCTCTATATACTACACCACACAGGAGAGATACTCTATATACTACACCACACAGGACAGATCCTCTATATACTACACCACACAGGACAGATCCTCTATATACCACACCACACAGGACAGATCCTCTATATACTACACCACACAGGACAGATCCTCTATATACTACACCACACAGGACAGGTCCTCTATATACTACACCACACAGGACAGGTCCTCTATATACTACACCACACAGGACAGATCCTCTATATACTACACCACACAGGACAGATCCTCTATATACTACACCACACAGGAGAGATCCTCTATATACTACACCACACAGGACAGATCCTCTATATACTACACCACACAGGACAGATCCTCTATATACTACACCACACAGGACAGATCCTCTATATACTACACCACATAGGAGAGATCCTCTATATACTACACTACACAGGAGACATCCTCTATATACTACACCACACAGGACAGGTCCTCTATATACTACACCCCACAGGACAGGTCCTCTATATACTACACCACACAGGACAGACCCTCTATATACAACACCACACAGGACAGGTCCTCTATATACTACACCACACAGGACAGATCCTCTATATACTACACCACACAGGGCAGATCCTCTATATACTACACCACACAGGAGAGATCCTCTATATACTACACCACACAGGACAGATCCTCTATATACTACACCACACAGGACAGATCCTCTATATACTACACCGCACAGGACAGATCCTCTATATACTACACCGCACAGGACAGATCCTCTATATACTACACCACACAGGTCAGATCCTCTATATACTACACCACACAGGACAGGTCCTCTATATACTACACCACACAGGAGAGATCCTCTATATACTACACCACACAGGACAGATCCTCTATATACTACACCACACAGGACAGATCCTATATATACTACAGCACACAGGACAGATCCTCTATATACTACACCACACAGGACAGATCCTATATATACTACACCACACAGGACAGATCCTCTATATACTACACCACACAGGAGAGATCCTCTATATACTACACCACACAGGACAGATCCTCTATATACTACACCACACAGGACAGATCCTCTATATACTACACCGCACAGGACAGATCCTCTATATACTACACCGCACAGGACAGATCCTCTATATCCTATACCGCACAGCAGAGCTGACAGATCCTCTATATACTGTACTACACCGCACAGGACAGGTCCTCTATATACTACACCACACAGGACAGGTCCTCTATATACTACACCACACAGGACAGATCCTCTATATACTAAACCACACAGGACAGATCCTCTATATACTACACCACACAGGAGAGATACTCTATATACTACACCGCACAGGACAGATCCTCTATATACTAAACCACACAGGACAGATCCTCTATATACTACACCACACAGGAGAGATACTATATATACTACACCACACAGGTCAGGTCCTCTATATACTACACCACACAGGACAGGTCCTCTATATACTACACCACACAGGACAGGTCCTCTATATACTACACCAGACAGGACAGATCCTCTATATACTACACCTCACAGGACAGATCCTCTATATACTACACCACACAGGACAGATCCTCTATATACTACACCGCACAGGACAGATCCTCTATATACTACACCGCACAGGACAGATCCTCTATATACTATACCGCACAGCAGAGCTGACAGGTCCTCTATATACTACACCATATAGGAGAGATCCTCTATATACTACACCACACAGGACAGATTCTCTATATACTACACCACACAGGACAGATCCTCTATATACTACACCGCACAGGACAGGTCCTCTATATACTACACCACACAGGACAGGTCCTCTGTATACTACACCACACAGGACAGGTCCTCTATATACTACACCACACAGGACAGATCCTCTATATACTACACCACACAGGACAGATCCTCTATATACTACACCACACAGGAGAGATCCTCTATATACTACACCACACAGGACAGATCCTCTATATACTACACCACACAGGACAGATCCTCTATATACTACACCACACAGGAGAGATCCTCTATATACTACACCACACAGGACAGATACTCTATATACTACACCACACAGGACAGGTCCTCTATATTCTACACCACACAGTAGAGATCCTCTATATACTACACCACACAGGACAGATCCTCTATATACTACACCACACAGGACAGATCCTCTATATTCTACACCACACAGGAGAGATCCTCTATATACTACACCACACAGGACAGATCCTCTATATTCTACACCACACAGGAGAGATCCTCTATATACTACACCACACAGGACAGATCCTCTATATACTACACCACACAGGACAGATCCTCTATATACTACACCGCACAGGACAGATCCTCTGTATACTACACCGCACAGGACAGATCCTCTATATACTACACCACACAGGACAGATCCTCTATATACTACACCACACAGGACAGGTCCTCTATATACTACACCACACAGGAGAGATCCTCTATATACTACACCACACAGGACAGATCCTCTATATACTACACCACACAGGACAGATCCTCTATATACTACACCACACAGGACAGATCCTCTATATACTACACCACACAGGACAGATCCTATATATACTACACCACACAGGACAGATCCTCTATATACTACACCACACAGGAGAGATCCTCTATATACTACACCACACAGGACAGATCCTCTATATACTACACCACACAGGACAGATCCTCTATATACTACACCGCACAGGACAGATCCTCTATATACTACACCACACAGGACAGATCCTCTATATACTACGCCACACAGGACAGATCCTCTATATACTATACCGCACAGCAGAGCTGACAGGTCCTCTATATACTGTACTACACCGCACAGGACAGGTCCTCTATATACTACACCACACAGGACAGATCCTCTATATACTAAACCACACAGGACAGATCCTCTATATACTACACCACACAGGAGAGATACTCTATATACTACACCATACAGGACAGGTCCTATATATACTACACCACACAGAACAGATCCTCTATATACTACACCACACAGGAGAGATCCTCTATATACTACACCACACAGGTCAGGTCCTCTATATACTACACCACACAGGACAGGTCCTCTATATACTACACCACACAGGACAGGTCCTCTATATACTACACCTCACAGGACAGATCCTCTATATACTACACCACACAGGACAGATCCTCTATATACTACACCGCACAGGACAGATCCTCTATATACTACACCGCACAGGACAGATCCTCTATATACTATACCGCACAGCAGAGCTGACAGGTCCTCTATATACTGTACTACACCGCACAGGAAAGGTCCTCTATATACTACACCACACAGGACAGGTCCTCTGTATACTACACCAAACAGGACAGGTCCTCTATATACTACACCACACAGGACAGATCCTCTATATACTACACCACACAGGAGAGATACTCTATATACTACACCACACAGGAGAGATCCTCTATATACTACACCACACAGGTCAGGTCCTCTATATACTACACCACACAGGATAGGTCCTCTATATACTACACCACACAGGACAGGTCCTCTATATACTACACCTCACAGGACAGATCCTCTATATACTACACCACACAGGACAGATCCTCTATATACTACACCGCACAGGACAGATCCTCTATATACTACACCGCACAGGACAGATCCTCTATATACTATACCGCACAGCAGAGCTGACAGGTCCTCTATATACTACACCACACAGGACAGATCCTCTATATACTACACCACACAGGACAGGTCCTTTGTATACTACACCACACAGGACAGGTCCTCTATATACTACACCACACAGGACAGATCCTCTATATACTACACCACACAGGACAGATCCTCTATATACTACACCACACAGGAGAGATCCTCTATATACTACACCATACAGGACAGGTCCAATATATACTACACCACACAGGACAGATCCTCTATATACTACACCACACAGGAGAGATCCTCTATATACTACACCACACAGGACAGGTCCTCTATATACTACACCACACAGGACAGGTCCTCTATATACTACACCACACAGGACAGGTCCTCTATATACTACACCTCACAGGACAGATCCTCTATATACTACACCACACAGGACAGGTCCTCTATATACTACACCACACAGGACATGTCCTCTATATACTACACCGCACAGGACAGACCCTCTATATACTACACCACACAGGACAGACCCTCTATATACTACACCACACAGGAGAGATACTCTATATACTACACCACACAGGACAGATCCTCTATATACTACACCACACAGGACAGATCCTCTATATACCACACCACACAGGACAGATCCTCTATATACTACACCACACAGGACAGATCCTCTATATACTACACCACACAGGACAGGTCCTCTATATACTACACCACGCAGGACAGGTCCTCTATATACTACACCACGCAGGACAGATCCTCTATATACTACACCACACAGGACAGATCCTCTATATACTACACCACACAGGAGAGATCCTCTATATACTACACCACACAGGACAGATCCTCTATATACTACACCACACAGGAGAGATCCTCTATATACTACACCACACAGGAGAGGTCCTCTATATACTACACCACACAGGACAGGTCCTCTATATACTACACCACACAGGACAGATCTTCTATATACTACACCACACTGCAGAGATCCTCTATATACTACACCACACAGGACAGATCCTCTATATACTACACCACACAGGACAGATCCTCTATATACTACACCACACAGGACAGATCCTCTATATACTACACCACACAGGAGAGATCCTCTATATACTACACCACACAGGAGAGATCCTCTATATACTACACCACACAGGACAGGTCCTCTATATACTACACCACACAGGACAGGTCCTCTATATACTACACCACACAGGACAGGTCCTCTATATACTACACCACACAGGACAGATCCTCTATATACTACACCACACAGGACAGATCCTCTATATACTACACCACACAGGAGAGATCCTCTATATACTACACCACACAGGATAGGTCCTCTATATACTACACCACACAGGACAGGTCCTCTATATACTACACCACACAGGAGAGATCCTCTATATACTACACCACACAGGACAGATCCTCTATATACGACACCACACAGGGCAGATCCTCTATATACTACACCACACAGGACAGATCCTCTATATACTACACCACACAGGACAGATCCTCTATATACTACACCACACAGGGCAGATCCTCTATATACTACACCACACAGGACAGATCCTCTATATACTACACCGCACAGGACAGGTCCTCTATATACTACACCACATAGGAGAGATCCTCTATATACTACACCACACAGGACAGATCCTCTATATACTACACCACACAGGACAGATCCTCTATATACTACACCACACAGGAGAGATCCTCTATATACTACACCACACAGGAGAGGTCCTCTATATACTACACCACACAGGACAGGTCCTCTATATACTACACCACACAGGACAGATCTTCTATATACTACACCACACTGCAGAGATCCTCTATATACTACACCACACAGGACAGATCCTCTATATACTACATCCACACAGGACAGATCCTCTATATACTACACCACACAGGACAGATCCTCTATATACTACACCACACAGGACAGATCCTCTATATACTACACCACACAGGAGAGATCCTCTATATACTACACCACACAGGACAGATCCTCTATATACTACACCACACAGGACAGATCCTCTATATACTACACCACACAGGACAGATCCTCTATATACTACACCACATAGGAGAGATCCTCTATATACTACACCACACAGGAGAGATCCTCTATATACTACACCACACAGGATAGGTCCTCTATATACTACACCACACAGGACAGGTCCTCTATATACTACACCACACAGGAGAGATCCTCTATATACTACACCACACAGGACAGATCCTCTATATACTACACCACACAGGGCAGATCCTCTATATACTACACCACACAGGACAGATCCTCTATATACTACACCACACAGGGCAGATCCTCTATATACTACACCACACAGGACAGATCCTCTATATACTACACCACACAGGGCAGATCCTCTATATACTACACCACACAGGACAGATCCTCTATATACTACACCACACTGGAGAGATCCTCTATATACTACACCACACAGGACAGATCCTCTATATACTACACCACACAGGACAGATCCTCTATATACTACACCACACAGGACAGATCCTCTATATACTACACCACACAGGACAGATCCTCTATATACTACACCACACAGGACAGATCCTCTATATACTACACCACACAGGAGAGATCCTCTATATACCACACCACACAGGACAGATCCTCTATATACTACACCACACAGGACAGATCCTCTATATACTACACCACACAGGACAGGTCCTCTATATACTACACCACACAGGACAGGTCCTCTATATACTACATCCACACAGGAGAGATCCTCTATATACTACACCACACAACAGAGATCCTCTATATACTACACCACACAGGACAGGTCCTCTATATACTACACCACACAGGACAGATCCTCTATATACTACATCCACACAGGACAGATCCTCTATATACTACACCACACAGGACAGGTCCTCTATATACTACACCACACAGGACAGATCCTCTATATACTACACCACACAGGAGAGATCCTCTATATACTACACCACACAACAGAGATCCTCTATATACTACACCACACAGGACAGATCCTCTATATACTACACCACACAGGACAGGTCCTCTATATACTACACCACACAGGACAGGTCCTCTATATACTACACCACACACGACAGGTCCTCTATATACTACATCCACACAGGAGAGATCCTCTATATACTACACCACACAACAGAGATCCTCTATATACTACACCACACAGGACAGGTCCTCTATATACTACACCACACAGGACAGATCCTCTATATACTACATCCACACAGGACAGATCCTCTATATACTACACCACACAGGACAGGTCCTCTATATACTACACCACACAGGACAGGTCCTCTATATACTACACTACACAGGACAGGTCCTCTATATACTACACCACACAGGAGAGATCCTCTATATACTACACCACACAGGACAGATCCTCTATATACTACACCACACAGGACAGATCCTCTATATACTACACCACACAGGACAAATCCTCTATATGCTACACCGCACAGGACAGGTCCTCTATATACTACACCACATAGGAGAGATCCTCTATATACTACACCACACAGGAGAGATCGTCTATATACTACACCACACGGGAGAGATCCTCTATATACTACACCACACAGGAGAGATCCTCTATATACTATACCACACAGGAGAGGTCCTCTATATACTACACCACACAGGACAGGTCCTCTATATACTACACCACACAGGACAGATCCTCTATATACTACACCACACTGCAGAGATCCTCTATATACTACACCACACAGGACAGGTCCTCTATATACTACACCACACAGGACAGGTCCTCTATATACTACACCACACAGGACAGGTCCTCTATATACTACACCACACAGGACAGATCCTCTATATACTACACCACACAGGACAGATCCTCTATATACTACACCACACAGGACAGATCCTCTATATACTACACCACACAGGGCAGATCCTCTATATACTACACCACACAGAACAGATCCTCTATATACTACACCACACAGGGCAGATCCTCTATATACTACACCACACAGGACAGATCCTCTATATACTACACCACACAGGACAGATCCTCTATATACTACACCACACAGGACAGATCCTCTATATACTACACCACACAGGACAGATCCTCTATATACTACACCACACAGGACAGATCCTCTATATACTACACCACACAGGACAGATCCTCTATATACTACACCACACAGGACAGATCCTCTATATACTACTCCACACAGGACAGGTCCTCTATATACTACACCACACAGGACAGGTCCTCTATATACTACACCACACAGGACAGATCCTCTATATACTACACCACACAGGACAGATCCTCTATATACTACACCACACAGGACAGATCCTCTATATACTACACCACACAGGACAGGTCCTCTATATACTACACCACACAGGAGAGATCCTCTATATACTACACCACACAACAGAGATCCTCTATATACTACACCACACAGGACAGATCCTCTATATACTACACCACACAGGACAGGTCCTCTATATACTACACCACACAGGAGAGGTCCTCTATATACTACACCACACAGGACAGATCCTCTATATACTACACCACACAGGACAGATCCTCTATATACTACACCACACAGGACAGATCCTCTATATACTACACCACACAGGACAGATCCTCTATATACTACATCCACACAGGAGAGATCCTCTATATACTACACCACACAGGACAGATCCTCTATATACTACACCACACAGGACAGATCCTCTATATACTACACCACACAGGACAGATCCTCTATATACTACACCACACAGGACAGATCCTCTATATACTACATCCACACAGGAGAGATCCTCTATATACTACACCACACAACAGAGATCCTCTATATACTACACCACACAGGACAGATCCTCTATATACTACACCACACAGGACAGATCCTCTATATACTACACCACACAG
Organism: Leptodactylus fuscus; assembly: GCF_031893055.1. Lineage (NCBI taxonomy): Eukaryota > Metazoa > Chordata > Amphibia > Anura > Leptodactylidae > Leptodactylus > Leptodactylus fuscus. The sequence goes on from NC_134265.1 coordinate 17,622,936, forward strand.
GAAAGGTCCTCTATATACTACACCACACAGGATAGATCCTCTATATACTACACCACACAGGACAGATCCTCTATATACTACACCACACAGGACAGATCCTCTATATACTACACCACACAGGACAGATCCTCTATATACTACACCACACAGGACAGATCCTCTATATACTACACCACATAGGATAGGTCCTCTATATACTACACCACACAGGACAGATCCTCTATATACTACACCACACAGGACAGGTCCTCTATATACTACACCACACAGGACAGATCCTCTATATACTACATCCACACAGGACAGATCCTCTATATACTACACCACACAGGACAGGTCCTCTATATACTACACCACACAGGACAGATCCTCTATATACTACACCACACAGGACAGATCCTCTATATACTACACCACAAAGGACAGATCCTCTATATACTACACCACACAGGATAGGTCCTCTATATACTACACCACACAGGACAGATCCTCTATATACTACATCCACACAGGACAGATCCTCTATATACTACACCACACAGGACAGATCCTCTATATACTACACCACACAGGACAGATCCTCTATATACTAAACCACACAGGACAGATCCTCTATATACTACACCACACAGCACAGATCCTCTATATACTACACCACACAGGACAGGTCCTCTATATACTACACTACACAGGACAGGTCCTCTATATACTACACCACACAGGACAAGTCCTCTATATACTACACCACACAGGAGAGATCCTCTATATACTACACCACACAGGACAGATCCTCTATATACTACACCACACAGGACAGGTCCTCTATATACTACACCACACAGGACAGGTCCTCTGTATACTACACCACACAGGACAGGTCCTCTATATACTACACCACACAGGACAGGTCCTCTATATACTACACCACACAGGAGAGATCCTCTATATACTACACCACACAGGACAGATCCTCTATATACTACACCACACAGGGCAGATCCTCTATACTACACCACACAGGACAGATCCTCTATATACTACACCACACAGGACAGATCCTCTATATACTACACCACACAGGACAGATCCTCTATATACTACACCACACAGGACAGATCCTCTATATACTACACCACACAGGACAGATCCTCTATATACTACACCACACAGGACAGATCCTCTATATACTACACCACACAGGATAGATCCTCTATATACTACACCACACAGGATAGATCCTCTATATACTACACCACACAGGACAGATCCTCTATATACTACACCACACAGGACAGATCCTCTATATACTACACCACACAGGACAGATCCTCTATATACTACACCACACGGGATAGATCCTCTATATACTACACCACACAGGACAGATCCTCTATACACTACACCACACAGGAGAGATCCTCTATATACTACACCACACAGGAGAGATCCTCTATATACTACTCCACACAGGACAGATCCTCTATATACTACACCACACAGGACAGATCCTCTATATACTACACCACACAGGACAGGTCCTCTATATACTACACCACACAGGACAGATCCTCTATATACTACACCACACAGGACAGATCCTCTATATACTACACCACACAGGACAGGTCCTCTATATACTACACCACACAGGAGAGATCCTCTATATACTACACCACACAGGAGAGATCTTCTATATACTACACCACACAGGACAGGTCCTCTATATACTACACCACACAGGACAGGTCTTCTATATACTACACCACACAGGAGAGATCCTCTATATACTACACCACACAGGATAGATCCTCTATATACTACACCACACAGGATAGATCCTCTATATACTACACCACACAGGACAGATCCTCTATATACTACACCACACAGGACAGATCCTCTATATACTACACCACACAGGACAGATCCTCTATATACTACACCACACGGGATAGATCCTCTATATACTACACCACACGGGACAGATCCTCTATACACTACACCACACAGGAGAGATCCTCTATATACTACACCACACAGGAGAGATCTTCTATATACTACACCACACAGGACAGGTCCTCTATATACTACACCACACAGGACAGATCCTCTATATACTACACCACACAGGACAGATCCTCTATATACTACACCACACAGGACAGATCCTCTATATACTACACCACACAGGACAGATCCTCTATATACTACACCACACAGGACAGATCCTCTATATACTACACCACACAGGACAGATCCTCTATATACTACTCCACACAGGACAGGTCCTCTATATACTACACCACACAGGACAGGTCCTCTATATACTACACCACACAGGACAGATCCTCTATATACTACACCACACAGGACAGATCCTCTATATACTACACCACACAGGACAGATCCTCTATATACTACACCACACAGGACAGGTCCTCTATATACTACACCACACAGGAGAGATCCTCTATATACTACACCACACAACAGAGATCCTCTATATACTACACCACACAGGACAGATCCTCTATATACTACACCACACAGGACAGATCCTCTATATACTACACCACACAGGACAGATCCTCTATATACTACACCACACAGGACAGATCCTCTATATACTACTCCACACAGGACAGGTCCTCTATATACTACACCACACAGGACAGATCCTCTATATACTACACCACACAGGACAGATCCTCTATATACTACACCACACAGGACAGATCCTCTATATACTACACCACACAGGACAGGTCCTCTATATACTACACCACACAGGAGAGATCCTCTATATACTACACCACACAACAGAGATCCTCTATATACTACACCACACAGGACAGATCCTCTATATACTACACCACACAGGACAGGTCCTCTATATACTACACCACACAGGAGAGGTCCTCTATATACTACACCACACAGGACAGATCCTCTATATACTACACCACACAGGACAGATCCTCTATATACTACACCACACAGGACAGATCCTCTATATACTACACCACACAGGACAGATCCTCTATATACTACATCCACACAGGAGAGATCCTCTATATACTACACCACACAGGACAGATCCTCTATATACTACACCACACAGGACAGATCCTCTATATACTACACCACACAGGACAGATCCTCTATATACTACACCACACAGGACAGATCCTCTATATACTACATCCACACAGGAGAGATCCTCTATATACTACACCACACAACAGAGATCCTCTATATACTACACCACACAGGACAGATCCTCTATATACTACACCACACAGGACAGATCCTCTATATACTACACCACACAGGAAAGGTCCTCTATATACTACACCACACAGGACAGATCCTCTATATACTACACCACACAGGACAGGTCCTCTATATACTACACCACACAGGACAGATCCTCTATATACTACACCACACAGGACAGATCCTCTATATACTACACCACACAGGACAGATCCTCTATATACTACACCACATAGGATAGGTCCTCTATATACTACACCACACAGGACAGATCCTCTATATACTACACCACACAGGACAGGTCCTCTATATACTACACCACACAGGACAGATCCTCTATATACTACATCCACACAGGACAGATCCTCTATATACTACACCACACAGGACAGGTCCTCTATATACTACACCACACAGGACAGATCCTCTATATACTACACCACACAGGACAGATCCTCTATATACTACACCACACAGGACAGGTCCTCTATATACTACACCACACAGGACAGATCCTCTATATACTACACCACACAGGACAGGTCCTCTATATACTACACCACACAGGACAGATCCTCTATATACTACATCCACACAGGACAGATCCTCTATATACTACACCACACAGGAGAGATCCTCTATATACTACACCACACAGGACAGATCCTCTATATACTACACCACACAGGACAGATCCTCTATATACTACACCACACAGGACAGGTCCTCTATATACTACACCACACAGGACAGATCCTCTATATACTACATCCACACAGGACAGATCCTCTATATACTACACCACACAGGACAGGTCCTCTATATACTACACCACACAGGACAGATCCTCTATATACTACACCACAAAGGACAGATCCTCTATATACTACACCACACAGGATAGGTCCTCTATATACTACACCACACAGGACAGATCCTCTATATACTACATCCACACAGGACAGATCCTCTATATACTACACCACACAGGACAGATCCTCTATATACTACACCACACAGGACAGATCCTCTATATACTAAACCACACAGGACAGATCCTCTATATACTACACCACACAGCACAGATCCTCTATATACTACACCACACAGGACAGGTCCTCTATATACTACACTACACAGGACAGGTCCTCTATATACTACACCACACAGGACAAGTCCTCTATATACTACACCACACAGGAGAGATCCTCTATATACTACACCACGCAGGACAGATCCTCTATATACTACACCACACAGGACAGGTCCTCTATATACTACACCACACAGGACAGGTCCTCTGTATACTACACCACACAGGACAGGTCCTCTATATACTACACCACACAGGACAGGTCCTCTATATACTACACCACACAGGAGAGATCCTCTATATACTACACCACACAGGACAGATCCTCTATATACTACACCACACAGGGCAGATCCTCTATACTACACCACACAGGACAGATCCTCTATATACTACACCACACAGGACAGATCCTCTATATACTACACCACACAGGACAGATCCTCTATATACTACACCACACAGGACAGATCCTCTATATACTACACCACACAGGACAGATCCTCTATATACTACACCACACAGGACAGATCCTCTATATACTACACCACACAGGATAGATCCTCTATATACTACACCACACAGGATAGATCCTCTATATACTACACCACACAGGACAGATCCTCTATATACTACACCACACAGGACAGATCCTCTATATACTACACCACACAGGACAGATCCTCTATATACTACACCACACGGGATAGATCCTCTATATACTACACCACACAGGACAGATCCTCTATACACTACACCACACAGGAGAGATCCTCTATATACTACACCACACAGGAGAGATCCTCTATATACTACTCCACACAGGACAGATCCTCTATATACTACACCACACAGGACAGATCCTCTATATACTACACCACACAGGACAGGTCCTCTATATACTACACCACACAGGACAGATCCTCTATATACTACACCACACAGGACAGATCCTCTATATACTACACCACACAGGACAGGTCCTCTATATACTACACCACACAGGAGAGATCCTCTATATACTACACCACACAGGAGAGATCTTCTATATACTACACCACACAGGACAGGTCCTCTATATACTACACCACACAGGACAGGTCTTCTATATACTACACCACACAGGAGAGATCCTCTATATACTACACCACACAGGATAGATCCTCTATATACTACACCACACAGGATAGATCCTCTATATACTACACCACACAGGACAGATCCTCTATATACTACACCACACAGGACAGATCCTCTATATACTACACCACACAGGACAGATCCTCTATATACTACACCACACGGGATAGATCCTCTATATACTACACCACACAGGACAGATCCTCTATACACTACACCACACAGGAGAGATCCTCTATATACTACACCACACAGGAGAGATCCTCTATATACTACTCCACACAGGACAGATCCTCTATATACTACACCACACAGGACAGATCCTCTATATACTACACCACACAGGACAGGTCCTCTATATACTACACCACACAGGACAGATCCTCTATATACTACACCACACAGGACAGATCCTCTATATACTACACCACACAGGACAGGTCCTCTATATACTACACCACACAGGAGAGATCCTCTATATACTACACCACACAGGAGAGATCTTCTATATACTACACCACACAGGACAGGTCCTCTATATACTACACCACACAGGACAGGTCTTCTATATACTACACCACACAGGAGAGATCCTCTATATACTACACCACACAGGACAGATCCTCTATATACTTCACCACACAGAAGAGATCCTCTATATACTACACCACACAGGAGAGATCCTCTATATACTACACCACACAGGACAGGTCCTCTATATACTACACCACTCAGGACAGATCCTCTATATACTACACCACACAGGACAGATCCTCTATATACTACACCACACAGGACAGATCCTCTATATACTACACCACACAGGAGAGATCCTCTATATACTACACCACACAGGACAGGTCCTCTATATACTACACCACACAGGACAGATCCTCTATATACTACACCACACAGGACAGATCCTCTATATACTACACCACAAAGGACAGATCCTCTATATACTACACCACACAGGACAGGTCCTCTATATACTACACCACACAGGAGAGATCCTCTATATACTACACCACACAGGACAGGTCTTCTATATACTACACCACACAGGACAGGTCCTCTATATACTACACCACACAGGACAGATCCTCTATATACTACACCACACAGGACAGATCCTCTATATACTACACCACACAGGACAGGTCCTCTATATACTACACTACACAGGACAGGTCCTCTATATACTACACCACACAGGACAGATCCTCTATATACTACACCACACAGGACAGGTCCTCTATATACTACACCACACAGGACAGGTCCTCTATATACTACACCACACAGGACAGGTCCTCTATATACTACATCCACACAGGAGAGATCCTCTATATACTACACCACACAACAGAGATCCTCTATATACTACACCACACAGGACAGGTCCTCTATATACTACACCACACAGGACAGATCCTCTATATACTACATCCACACAGGACAGATCCTCTATATACTACACCACACAGGACAGGTCCTCTATATACTACACCACACAGGACAGATCCTCTATATACTACACCACACAGGACAGATCCTCTATATACTACACCACACAGGAGAGATCCTCTATATACTACACCACACAGGACAGATCCTCTATATACTACACCACACAGGACAGGTCCTCTATATACTACACCACACAGGACAGGTCCTCTATATACTACACCACACAGGACAGGTCCTCTATATACTACATCCACACAGGAGAGATCCTCTATATACTACACCACACAACAGAGATCCTCTATATACTACACCACACAGGATAGGTCCTCTATATACTACACCACACAGGACAGATCCTCTATATACTACATCCACACAGGACAGATCCTCTATATACTACACCACACAGGACAGGTCCTCTATATACTACACCACACAGGACAGGTCCTCTATATACTACACTACACAGGACAGGTCCTCTATATACTACACCACACAGGAGAGATCCTCTATATACTACACCACACAGGACAGATCCTCTATATACTACACCACACAGGACAGATCCTCTATATACTACACCACACAGGACAAATCCTCTATATGCTACACCGCACAGGACAGGTCCTCTATATACTACACCACATAGGAGAGATCCTCTATATACTACACCACACAGGAGAGATCGTCTATATACTACACCACACGGGAGAGATCCTCTATATACTACACCACACAGGAGAGATCCTCTATATACTATACCACACAGGAGAGGTCCTCTATATACTACACCACACAGGACAGGTCCTCTATATACTACACCACACAGGACAGATCCTCTATATACTACACCACACTGCAGAGATCCTCTATATACTACACCACACAGGACAGGTCCTCTATATACTACACCACACAGGACAGGTCCTCTATATACTACACCACACAGGACAGGTCCTCTATATACTACACCACACAGGACAGATCCTCTATATACTACACCACACAGGACAGATCCTCTATATACTACACCACACAGGACAGATCCTCTATATACTACACCACACAGGGCAGATCCTCTATATACTACACCACACAGGACAGATCCTCTATATACTACACCACACAGGGCAGATCCTCCATATACTACACCACACAGGACAGATCCTCTATATACTACACCACACAGGACAGATCCTCTATATACTACACCACACAGGACAGATCCTCTATATACTACACCACACAGGACAGATCCTCTATATACTACACCACACAGGACAGATCCTCTATATACTACACCACACAGGACAGATCCTCTATATACTACACCACACAGGACAGGTCCTCTATATACTACACCACACAGGACAGGTCCTCTATATACTACACCACACAGGACAGATCCTCTATATACTACACCACACAGGACAGATCCTCTATATACTACACCACACAGGACAGATCCTCTATATACTACACCACACAGGACAGGTCCTCTATATACTGCACCACACAGGAGAGATCCTCTATATACTACACCACACAACAGAGATCCTCTATATACTACACCACACAGGACAGATCCTCTATATACTACACCACACAGGACAGGTCCTCTATATACTACACCACACAGGAGAGGTCCTCTATATACTACACCACACAGGACAGATCCTCTATATACTACACCACACAGGACAGATCCTCTATATACTACACCACATAGGACAGATCCTCTATAAACTACACCACACAGGACAGATCCTCTATATACTACATCCACACAGGAGAGATCCTCTATATACTACACCACACAGGACAGATCCTCTATATACTACACCACACAGGACAGATCCTCTATATACTACACCACACAGGACAGATCCTCTATATACTACACCACACAGGACAGATCCTCTATATACTACATCCACACAGGAGAGATCCTCTATATACTACACCACACAACAGAGATCCTCTATATACTACACCACACAGGACAGATCCTCTATATACTACACCACACAGGACAGATCCTCTATATACTACACCACACAGGAAAGGTCCTCTATATACTACACCACACAGGACAGATCCTCTATATACTACACCACACAGGACAGGTCCTCTATATACTACACCACACAGGACAGATCCTCTATAGACTACACCACACAGGACAGATTCTCTATATACTACACCACACAGGACAGATCCTCTATATACTACACCACATAGGATAGGTCCTCTATATACTACACCACACAGGACAGATCCTCTATATACTACACCACACAGGACAGGTCCTCTATATACTACACCACACAGGACAGATCCTCTATATACTACATCCACACAGGACAGATCCTCTATATACTACACCACACAGGACAGGTCCTCTATATACTACACCACACAGGACAGATCCTCTATATACTACACCACACAGGACAGATCCTCTATATACTACACCACAAAGGACAGATCCTCTATATACTACACCACACAGGACAGATCCTCTATATACTATACCACACAGGACAGATCCTCTATATACTACACCACAAAGGACAGATCCTCTATATACTACACCACACAGGATAGGTCCTCTATATACTACACCACACAGGACAGATCCTCTATATACTACATCCACACAGGACAGATCCTCTATATACTACACCACACAGGACAGATCCTCTATATACTACACCACACAGGACAGATCCTCTATATACTACACCACACAGGACAGATCCTCTATATACTGCACCACACAGGACAGATCCTCTATATACTACACCACACAGGACAGATCCTCTATATACTACACCACACAGGACAGATCCTCTATATACTACACCACACAGGACAGATCCTCTATATACTACACCACACAGGACAGATCCTCTATGTACTACTCCACACAGGACAGGTCCTCTATATACTACACCACACAGGACAGGTCCTCTATATACTACACCACACAGGACAGATCCTCTATATACTACACCACACAGGACAGATCCTCTATATACTACACCACACAGGACAGATCCTCTATATACTACACCACACAGGACAGGTCCTCTATATACTGCACCACACAGGAGAGATCCTCTATATACTACACCACACAACAGAGATCCTCTATATACTACACCACACAGGACAGATCCTCTATATACTACACCACACAGGACAGGTCCTCTATATACTACACCACACAGGAGAGGTCCTCTATATACTACACCACACAGGACAGATCCTCTATATACTACACCACACAGGACAGATCCTCTATATACTACACCACATAGGACAGATCCTCTATAAACTACACCACACAGGACAGATCCTCTATATACTACATCCACACAGGAGAGATCCTCTATATACTACACCACACAGGACAGATCCTCTATATACTACACCACACAGGACAGATCCTCTATATACTACACCACACAGGACAGATCCTCTATATACTACACCACACAGGACAGATCCTCTATATACTACATCCACACAGGAGAGATCCTCTATATACTACACCACACAACAGAGATCCTCTATATACTACACCACACAGGACAGATCCTCTATATACTACACCACACAGGACAGGTCCTCTATATACTACACCACACAGGACAGATCCTCTATAGACTACACCACACAGGACAGATTCTCTATATACTACACCACACAGGACAGATCCTCTATATACTACACCACATAGGATAGGTCCTCTATATACTACACCACACAGGACAGATCCTCTATATACTACACCACACAGGACAGGTCCTCTATATACTACACCACACAGGACAGATCCTCTATATACTACATCCACACAGGACAGATCCTCTATATACTACACCACACAGGACAGGTCCTCTATATACTACACCACACAGGACAGATCCTCTATATACTACACCACACAGGACAGATCCTCTATATACTACACCACAAAGGACAGATCCTCTATATACTACACCACACAGGATAGGTCCTCTATATACTACACCACACAGGACAGATCCTCTATATACTACATCCACACAGGACAGATCCTCTATATACTACACCACACAGGACAGATCCTCTATATACTACACCACACAGGACAGATCCTCTATATACTAAACCACACAGGACAGATCCTCTATATACTACACCACACAGCAGAGATCCTCTATATACTACACCACACAGGACAGGTCCTCTATATACTACACTACACAGGACAGGTCCTCTATATACTACACCACACAGGACAAGTCCTCTATATACTACACCACACAGGAGAGATCCTCTATATACTACACCACACAGGACAGATCCTCTATATACTACACCACACAGGAAAGGTCCTCTATATACTACACCACACAGGACAGGTCCTCTGTATACTACACCACACAGGACAGGTCCTCTATATACTACACCACACAGGACAGGTCCTCTATATACTACACCACACAGGAGAGATCCTCTATATACTACACCACACAGGACAGATCCTCTATATACTACACCACACAGGGCAGATCCTCTATACTACACCACACAGGACAGATCCTCTATATACTACACCACACAGGACAGATCCTCTATATACTACACCACACAGGACAGATCCTCTATATACTACACCACACAGGACAGATCCTCTATATACTACACCACACAGGACAGATCCTCTATATACTACACCACACAGGACAGATCCTCTATATACTACACCACACAGGACAGGTCCTCTATATACTACACCACACAGGACAGGTCTTCTATATACTACACCACACAGGAGAGATCCTCTATATACTACACCACACAGGACAGATCCTCTATATACTTCACCACACAGGAGAGATCCTCTATATACTACACCACACAGGAGAGATCCTCTATATACTACACCACACAGGACAGGTCCTCTATATACTACACCACACAGGACAGATCCTCTATATACTACACCACACAGGACAGATCCTCTATATACTACACCACACAGGACAGATCCTCTATATACTACACCACACAGGAGAGATCCTCTATATACTACACCACACAGGACAGGTCCTCTATATACTACACCACACAGGACAGATCCTCTATATACTACACCACACAGGACAGATCCTCTATATACTACACCACAAAGGACAGATCCTCTATATACTACACCACACAGGACAGGTCCTCTATATACTACACCACACAGGAGAGATCCTCTATATACTACACCACACAGGACAGGTCTTCTATATACTACACCACACAGGACAGGTCCTCTATATACTACACCACACAGGACAGATCCTCTATATACTACACCACACAGGACAGATCCTCTATATACTACACCACACAGGACAGATCCTCTATATACTACACCACACAGGACAGGTCCTCTATATACTACACCACACAGGAGAGATCCTCTATATACTACACCACACAGGACAGATCCTCTATATACTACACCACACAAGACAGGTCCTCTATATACTACACCACACAGGACAGATCCTCTATATACTACACAACACAGGAGAAATCCTCTATATACTACACCACACAGGACAGATCCTCTATATACTACACCACACAGGAGAGATCCTCTATATACTACACCACACAGGACAGATCCTCTATATACTACACCACACAGGAGAGATCCTCTATATACTACACCACACAGGACAGGTCCTCTATATACTACACCACGCAGGACAGGTCCTCTATATACTACACCACACAGGACAGATCCTCTATATACTACACCACACAGGACAGATCCTCTATATACTACACCACACAGGACAGGTCCTCTATATACTACACCACACAGGACAGATCCTCTATATACTACACCACAGAATCCATGGTAGTCTATTCCTGCAATTTTATTCCCATTACCCCTTCGCCTTCTTTTTAACTGTAACAATATTCATGAAATATCCCGCTGGTTTGTAGTTCTAGGAACATTGATACACATAATGATAGATTTAGTCTGATGATAAAAGAGTGAACCCGTCCTAGTCACAGAGATTCCCAGTCACTGGAGCTGCTGCAGTGTAAACAATGGGGGCGACACAAGTATTAGGAGTATTCGGAGCGGTCCTGAGCGGTTTAGCTGATCATCACACCAGGACCCCCTTAGTAGTGTCTGTTGTCCCGTCTGTGTAGGGTCACTCCGATTGTTCTGTACATGACTCCGGGGTGTCCCCAAATATAAACATGTTTCAATGAAGAGGAATTTTTTGTGCCTTTTATTTATTTATCCCAAGAAAAGTGACTCTTCTCAGGAATCGCGCAGCGTACATAGGAAATGCCTGCGGTCACATTTTTATCATTTATGCTTGGACTGAAGCCATAGAGAGAAAAAAACAATCAACCACAGCTGAGACGAGAAAGAATAGCATGAAAGAGGATTGTTTACTGTCCTACTGGAAATAGAAACCCAAAAAGGATATGAAGCGCCCCAGCCATGTTATAATGATAGCATGTGCCACCACCTTATGGTCCATGGTGGTCCGACCTCTGGGACCTCCATGGATCCTGGACATGTGGGGCCGCGGTGCAGGTGTAGGGGGACGTCCCCTTTATTCTTCTCTGCACCTGCACTCCTTGCCACACCTGTGCAGGAAACTATGGCCTGGCGAGCGGAACTGCAAGGAAAGAGGAAACCTGATGGTGTATCCTGGTGGTAACAGGGTCAGGGTCACTCAAAGATGAACGCGGGAGTGAAGCCAAGTCCATATTGTCCGATCCCACAAAAGAGTCAGTGCACAAAAATGTCTGCACAAGGTGAAGGTGCTGTCCAGGATTAAGACATCACGTAGTCAGGGCAGGGGTATAAAATAAATGCACACCTGTATATTAGGAAACAGTAACATCCCCGTATTGTACATTGGTCTATACTTCTCAGCAAAATCTACAAAAATGAATCTGGTCCGGGTGTATAAGCCCACTACCCACTTCATGACCACTGTATAATGGGTGACTACATTGGAACTGCAATGGCACCGGCGTGACTACAGGGGGAGTCACCCAGCAGGACAAGTGCACCCCTGACACCAGGCGAACCCCACCGACTCTGGGCCACACCAAACCACAGGCTACAATGGCCGTTATATACACTACTAGTAGGAGGACCCGGATTCACACGGGTATATATGTCATTTTTTGTTTGTGTAGAGGCCCCATAACAATTGCCCAGTTTTGCACTGGTAAATTTTGTATGTCGTTTGTGTGTGTGTCCATAAGCGTCATGTGATCATGTGTATCTCAGGTTGGATATCAGTGAAAAACCTGTGATTGGTTGTTATGGATACCTAGAGTAAAGCTGTGTGTATGTGATCTTGTGTAACTGTCATCAACAGAGTCCTGCCCCTTTAAAGCTGACCTACAGCAGTGAAGAAAAATGGCTGGGTTGCTATAAAAACCTGGAGTAAAACTCTGATGTGTGATACTGTGTTCTGAGCTGTGTATCTAATCCGCCAACGTGTGATTCTGTGTGCTGAACTGTGTATCTAATCCTCGGACGTGTGATACTGTGTGCTGAGCTGTGTATTTAATCCTCTGAAATGCGATACTGTGTGCTGAGCTGTGTATCTAATCTCCTGATGTGTAATACTGTGTGCTGAGCTGTGTATCTAACCTCCTGATGTGTGATATTGTGTGCTGAGCTGTGTATCTAATCTCCTGATGTGTGATACTGTGTACTGAGCTGTGTATCTAACCTCCTGATGTGTGATACTGTGTTCTGAGCTGTGTGTCTAATCTCCTGATGTATGATACTGTGTGCTGAGCTGTGTATCTAATCTCCTGATGTGTGATACTGTGTGCTGAGCTGTGTCTCTAATCCTCTGATGTGTGATACTGTGTGCTGAGCTGTGTATCTAATCTTCTGATGTGTGATACTGTGTGCTGAGCTTTGTATTTAATCCTCTGAAATGCGATACTGTGTGCTGAGCTGTGTATCTAATCTCCTGATGTGTGATACTGTGTGCTGAGCTGTGTATCTAATCTCCTGATGTGTGATACTGTGTGCTGAGCTGTGTATCTAACCTCCTGATGTGTGATACTGTGTGCTGAGCTGTGTATCTAATCTCCTGATGTGTGATACTGTGTTCTGAGCTGTGTATCTAATCCGCCAACGTGTGATTCTGTGTGCTGAACTTTGTATCTAATCCTCGAACGTGTGATACTGTGTGCTGATCTGTGCATTTAATCCTCTGAAATGCGATACTGTGTGCTGAGCTGTGTATCTAATCTCCTGATGTGTGATACTGTGTTCTGAGCTGTGTATCTAATCCGCCAACGTGTGATTCTGTGTGCTGAACTGTGTATCTAATCCTCGGACGTGTGATACTGTGTGCTGAGCTGTGTATTTAATCCTCTGAAATGCGATACTGTGTGCTGAGCTGTGTATCTAATCTCCTGATGTGTGATACTGTGTGCTGAGCTGTGTATCTAATCTCCTGATGTGTGATACTGTGTGCTGAGCTGTGTATCTAACCTCCTGATGTGTGATATTGTGTGCTGAGCTGTGTATCTAATCTCCTGATGTGTGATACTGTGTACTGAGCTGTGTATCTAACCTCCTGATGTGTGATACTGTGTGCTGAGCTGTGTATCTAATCTCCTGATGTATGATACTGTGTGTTGAGCTGTGTATCTAATCTCCTGATGTGTGATACTGTGTGCTGAGCTGTGTCTCTAATCCTCTGATGTGTGATACTGTGTGCTGAGCTGTGTATCTAATCTTCTGATGTGTGATACTGTGTGCTGAGCTTTGTATTTAATCCTCTGAAATGCGATACTGTGTGCTGAGCTGTGTATCTAATCTCCTGATGTGTGATACTGTGTGCTGAGCTGTGTATCTAATCTCCTGATGTGTGATACTGTGTGCTGAGCTGTGTATCTAACCTCCTGATGTGTGATACTGTGTGCTGAGCTGTGTATCTAATCTCCTGATGTATGATACTGTGTGCTGAGCTGTGTATCTAATCTCCTGATGTGTGATACTGTGTGCTGAGCTGTATATATAATCCCCTGATGTGTGATAGTGTGTGTTGAACTGTTTATCTAATCTTCTGATGTGTGATACTGTGTGCTGAGCTGTGTATCTAATCTCCTGATGTGTGATACTGTGTGCTGAGCTGTGTATCTAACCTCCGATGTGTGATACTGTGTGCTGAGCTGTGTATCTAATCTCCTGATGTGTGATACTGTGTGCTGAGCTGTGTATCTAATCCTCCGACATGTAATACTGTGTGCTGAGCTGTGTATCTAATCCTCTGATGTGTGATACTGTGTGCTGAGCTGTATATCTAATTCTCTGATGTGTGTATCTCAGTTTTGGATATCAGTTATGGAACCCTGGAGTAATACTGTGTGCATGTGGAGTGGTCATGTGTATGGCAGTTGGTATATGAGTGAAAGACTTGCAGAGAGACAGAAACTCTTTTTTTATATACAGTCCTATGAAAAAGTTTGGGCACCCCTATTAATCTTAATCATTTTTTGTTCTAAATATTTTGGTGTTTGCAACAGCCATTTCAGTTTGATATATCTAATAACTGATGGACACAGTAATATTTCAGGATTGAAATGAGGTTTATTGTACTAACAGAAAATGTGCAATATGCATTAAACCAAAAAGGTTTTGTAACCTCACTGAGCTTTGAACTTCATAGCCAGGTGTATCCAATCATAAGAAAAGGTATTTAAGGTGGCCAATTGCAAGTTGATCTACTATTTGAATCTCCTCTGAAGAGTGGCATCATGGGCTACTCAAAACAACTCTCAAATGATCTGAAAACAAAGATTGTTCAACATAGTTGTTCAGGGGAAGGATACAAAAAGTTGTCTCAGAGATTTAACCTGTCAGTTTCCACTGTGAGGAACATAGTAAGGAAATGGAAGACCACAGGGACAGTTCTTGTTAAGCCCAGAAGTGGCAGGCCAAGAAAAATATCAGAAAGGCAGAGAAGAAGAATGGTGAGAACAGTCAAGGACAATCCACAGACCACCTCCAAAGAGCTGCAGCATCATCTTGCTGCAGATGGTGTCACTGTGCATCGGTCAACTATACAGCGCACTTTGCACAAATAGAAGCTGTATGGGAGAGTGATGAGAAAGAAGCCGTTTCTGCACGTACGCCACAAATAGAGTTGCCTGAGGTATGAAAAAGCACATTTGGACAAGCCAGCTTCATTTTGGAAACAAAAATTGAGTTGTTTGGTTATAAAAAAAGGCGTTATGCATGGCGTCCAAAAAGAAACAGCATTCCAAGAAAAACACATGCTACCCACTGTAAAATTTGGTGGAGGTTCCATCATGCTTTGGGGCTGTGTGGCCAATGCCGGCATCGGGAATCTTGTTAAAGTTGAGAGTCGCATGGATTCCACTCAGTATCAGCAGATTCTTGAGAATAATGTTCAAGAATCAGTGACGAAGTTGAAGTTACGCCGGGGATGGATATTTCAGCAAGACAATGATCCAAAACACCGCTCCAAATCCTCAGGCATTCATGCAGAGGAACAATTACAATGTTCTGGAATGGCCATCCCAGTCCCCAGACCTGAATATCATTGAACATCTGTGGGATGATTTGAAGCGGGCTGTCCATGCTCGGCGACCATCTAACTGAACTGAACTTAAATCGTTTTGTAAAGTGGAATGGTCCAAAATACCTTCATCCAGGATCCAGGAACTGATTAAAAGCTACAGGAAGCGACTAGAGGCTGTTATCTTTGCAAAAGGAGGATCTACTAAATATTAATGTCACTTTTCTGTTGAGGTGCCCATACTTTTGCACCGGTCAAATTTTGGTTTAATGCATATTGCATATTTTCTGTTAGTACAATAAACCTCATTTCAATCCTGAAATATTACTGTGTCCATCAGTTATTAGATATATCAAACTGAAATGGCTGTTATAAACACCAAAATATTTAGAACTAAAAATGATTAAGATTAATAGGGGTGCCCAAACTTTTTCATAGGACTGTATATGAGAAAAGAGATTTACTATTCCAATATAGTTATCTGCATTCTCCATTCCTGCGCTCGGCCACTGCTGTGTCTGTATACAATGCTGTAGCAGCCAGTATATAGCTGAGGACTGTGTTTGGCTGCAGCAGTCCCATTGACATGACATCACCGCTGCAGTCGCTCTGTATGCAAACATAGTGGTGGAGCTGATGGCCGCCCTTTGTGTTTTCTGTTTACTTCTCCTTTCTGACCTTAGAAGAAGATATTGGGAAATATGAAGTACAAGAGCGTCCATTAGTGAAGTGGTCGGTCAACCTTCTACAATCACAATGTTCTCAAGCGGTATAACTCCTGCACCATCTGACATACTGTAAATGTGCATCAGAATAACTCTCCTGTACTTGTGCCCATTGTCATTATATTCATTAGGTTAAGACAGAGTAGCAGGGATATGGCCTATGAGGGGCGCTATTTTAGGTATTTCATTTTGTGCAGTGTACTGTGCGCCTTCGTGCAACTTTGCGTGAAGCTTCATCGTGTCGCCAGGACACAGCAACGATTGCAGGTGTCACATTGTTGCCTCTGTTTGGCGGATGTCTATCACAGCTCGGCTTGTCTGACTGATCCGACCCTGACAGATCCTGTACAAGAACGACAATAGTCTATGACACAGTGCGGGGATGTGTAATACAAGAACAATGTGTGAGCTGGCGCAGGGTCAGCGCCTCCCATCATAGATCACATCTGGGATAGTTGTGCAAACAAGAGAAGATCTCTGAAAAGGATTACAGAAGAAACTGACTCTACTGCCACCTATGGGTAAGACATAGCTGGCTGCTATAGACAAGCTCTAAGACTCTGCTCACCTCTTGGTCACATGCTCTATTAGGAATTTACGTTGCAGATTTGGTGAAAAAAACTGGAAAAATTTGCACAGCCCAATGGGTAGTCAGTGCGGTCCTCTGGGTGTCTTCGGCAGATCCTTGTTTTTGTTTTTCTGTTCATATAAAAGCAGAGATACCAGGGCTAATGTGAACAAGAATCTGCACAAAAATCTGCAGGTGCATGCATAGAAATCATTGTGGAATAATCTGCACCAACTGCTGCAGATTTTGGTGCAGATTTTCATATAGGTACATGCAGACTTTGGTGTGGATTTTGCTGCAGATTTTGGTGTGGATTTTCATATAGGTACATGCAGACTTTGGTGTGGATTTTGCTACAAATTTTGGTGTGGATTTTGCTGCAGAGTTTGGTGCAGATTTTCATATAGGTACTTGTAGACTTTGGTGTGGATTTTTGTACAGGTACATGCAGACTTTGGTGTGGATTTTGCTGCAGATTTTGGTGCACATTTTCATATAGGTACATGCAGACTTTGGTGCGGATTTTGCTGCAGACTTTGGTGTGGATTTTCGTACAGGTACATACAGATTTTGGTGCCGATTTTAACATGCAGATCTGCACCATACCTAAAATGCCATGCAGGAAAAAAACTTGCATCCTGTGCTGGAAATTTAGGATTTCTCATTGACTTTTACGCTATTGGATTACGGTGCAGATTTTTTTGCATTGAAATCCGTGCAGGCGCAGCGTAATCCTGCTCATGTGCACGCGCCCTGGCTACTCTTTCTAGTTTGCCGCTTTATTCCGTTGAACTTTTTCCCTCTGACGCCATTTTTTATTGTTGCCTTTCATCTTCGTCTTCCAAAAACTTCCAGAACTTTTTTATTTCCCCTTCGCAGAGCCATAGAGGGGCTTGTTTTTTGCAGGACAAGTTGTACGTGGTGTAATAATATTATGTGCAATATATTGCAGAGAGGGATAAAAAACTGTACCATTTTCTTACAAGTTTTGTTTTTACAGCGTCCCGTCATGTTCCCTATAGTCTACACCGAATGTGGCACAGGGATCTGTCAGTGGCCGCCGGAACCATATGGAAAGTCTTACTTTATATTAAAGGTTATACAAAGGCTGAATTCACTATAAGTCTTCCAAAATCCCCCTCCCCCCGGGGACCTGTAATTCTTACAGTAACACGCCGTCCCCAGGCATTGTCTGTAATTTCACAACCCTATGGATATATTACTGTAACTGGACGATGCGGACTATTTCTCAGAAATCTGCTTTATAGTCACATTTACCGCCAGGTTATCTTACTGGAGAATCAACCTGACAAGAAATCCACATAACTTCTTATTTCTCAAGTCTATCAGGTTTATATTACAAATATATTCAGTGTTTAGTCTACAGCGTGTAATAGGCTAACATGTCCTGCTGCTTAGCCGAGGTTCACGTCCGCGCTTGGTCTCCGCTCCAAGATTCTGTTTCCTGTTCCTGCAAAGCAGCGCTTTTTTGCTCCGCATGTTTCCTGCAGAAACTGAACAGAAACAACACGGACCCCATTATAGCCTATAGGGTCCGTGTGGTTTATTAGCTAACTGCTTTTTAATGCGTATAAGGTTTCCATTGGGGGAGGGTGGGTACCATAAGTGCATTGCCCAAACGTAATACTGAACACAGATATGAATGATGTGAGTATTAGCCCCATAGTGGGGCACACAGTATTATCCCCCATAGTGGCCCCTGCACACAGTATTATCCCCCATAGTGGCCCCTGCACACAGTATTATGTCCCATAGTGGCCCCTGCACACAGTATTATCCCCCATAGTGGCCCATGCACACAGTATTATCCCCCATAGTGGCCCCTGCACACAGTATTATCCCCCATAGTGGCCCCTGCACACAGTATTATCCCCCATAGTGGCCCCTGCACACAGTATTATCCCCCATAGTGGCCCCTGCACACAGTATTATCCCCCATAGTGGCCCCTGCACACAGTATTATCCCCCATAGTGGCCCCTGCACACAGTATTATCCCCCATAGTGGCCCCTGCACACAGTATTATCCCCCATAGTGGCCCCTGCACACAGTATTATGCCCCATGGTGGCCCCTGCACACAGTATTATGCCCCATGGTGGTCCCTGCACACAGTATTATGCCCCATAGTGGCCCCTGCACACAGTATTATCCCCATGGTGGCCCCTGCACACAGTATTATGCCCCATAGTGGCCCCTGCACACAGTATTATGCCCCATAGTGGCCCCTGCACACAGTATTATGTCCCATAGTGGTCCCTGCACACAGTATTATCCCCCATAGTGGCCCCTGCACACAGTATTATGCCCCATGGTGGCCCCTGCACACAGTATTATGCCCCATGGTGGCCCCTGCACACAGTATTATGCCCCATAGTGGCCCCTGCACACAGTATTATGCCCCATGGTGGCCCCTGCACACAGTATTATGTACCATAGTGGTCCCTGCACACAGTATTATCCCCCATAGTGGCCCCTGCACACAGTATTATGCCCCATGGTGGCCCCTGCACACAGTATTATGCCCCATGGTGGCCCCTGCACACAGTATTATGCACCATAGTGGCCCCTGCACACAGTATTATGCCCCATAGTGGTCCCTGCACACAGTATTATGTCCCATAGTGGCCCCTGCACACAGTATTATGTCCCATAGTGGCCCCTGCACATAGTATTATGTCCCATAGTGGCCCCTGCACACAGTATTGTGGCCCCTGCACACAGTATTATGCCCCATGGTGGCCCCTGCACACAGTATTATGCCCCATAGTGGCCCCTGCACACAGTATTATGCCCCATAGTGGCCCCTGCACACAGTATTATGTCCCCATTGTGGCCCCTGCACACAGTATTATGCCCCATAGTGGCCCCTGCACATAGTATTATGTCCCATAGTGGCCCCTGCACACAGTATTATGTCCCATGGTGGCCCCTGCACACAGTATTATGCCCCATAGTGGACCTTGCACACAGTATTATGTCCCATAGTGGCCCCTGCACATAGTATTATGTCCCATAGTGGCCCCTGCACACAGTATTATCCCCCATAGTGGCCCCTGCACACAGTATTATCCCCCATAGTGGCCCCTGCACACAGTATTATGCCCCATAGTGGCCCCTGCACACAGTATTATGCCCCATAGTGGCCCCTGCACACAGTATTATGCCCCATAGTGGCCCCTACACACAGTATTATACCCCATAGTGGCCCCTGCACACAGTATTATGTCCCATAGTGGCCCCTGCACATAGTATTATGTCCCATAGTGACCCTGCACACAGTATTATACCCCATAGTGGCTCCTGCACACAGTATTATCCCCCATAGTGGCCCCTGCACACAGTATTATCCCCCATAGTGGCCCCTGCACACAGTATTATCCCCCATAGTGGCCCCTGCACACAGTATTATGTCCCATGGTGGCCCCTGCACACAGTATTATGCCCCATAGTGACCCCTGCACACAGTATTATACCCCATAGTGGCCCCTGCACACAGTATTATGTCCCATAGTGGCCCCTGCACATAGTATTATGTCCCATAGTGACCCTGCACACAGTATTATACCCCATAGTGGCTCCTGCACACAGTATTATCCCCCATAGTGGCCCCTGCACACAGTATTATCCCCCATAGTGGCCCCTGCACACAGTATTATCCCCCATAGTGGCCCCTGCACACAGTATTATGTCCCATGGTGGCCCCTGCACACAGTATTATGCCCCATAGTGGACCTTGCACACAGTATTATGTCCCATAGTGGCCCCTGCACATAGTATTATGTCCCATAGTGGCCCCTGCACACAGTATTATCCCCCATAGTGGCCCCTGCACACAGTATTATCCCCCATAGTGGCCCCTGCACACAGTATTATGTCCCATAGTGTCCCCTGCACACAGTATTATGCCCCATAGTGGCCCCTGCACACAGTATTATGCCCCATAGTGGCCCCTGCACACAGTATTATGTCCCATAGTGGTCCCTGCACACAGTATTATCCCCCATAGTGGCCCCTGCACACAGTATTATGCCCCATGGTGGCCCCTGCACACAGTATTATGCCCCATGGTGGCCCCTGCATACAGTATTATGCCCCATAGTGGCCCCTGCACACAGTATTATGCCCCATGGTGGCCCCTGCACACAGTATTATGTCCCATAGTGGTCCCTGCACACAGTATTATCCCCCATAGTGGCCCCTGCACACAGTATTATGCCCCATGGTGGCCCCTGCACACAGTATTATGCCCCATGGTGGCCCCTGCACACAGTATTATGCCCCATAGTGGCCCCTGCACACAGTATTATGCCCCATAGTGGTCCCTGCACACAGTATTATGTCCCATAGTGGCCCCTGCACACAGTATTATGTCCCATAGTGGCCCCTGCACATAGTATTATGTCCCATAGTGGCCCCTGCACACAGTATTATATCCCATAGTGGCTCCTGCACACAGTATTATCCCCCATAGTGGCCCCTGCACACAGTATTATGTCCCATAGTGGCCCCTGCACACAGTATTATGTCCCATAGTGGCCCCTGCACACAGTATTATGCCCCATAGTGGCCCCTGCACACAGTATTATGCCCCATAGTGGCCCCTGCACACAGTATTATGTCCCCATTGTGGCCCCTGCACACAGTATTATGCCCCATAGTGGCCCCTGCACATAGTATTATGTCCCATAGTGGCCCCTGCACACAGTATTATGCCCCATAGTGGCCCCTGCACATAGTATTATGTCCCATAGTGGCCCCTGCACACAGTATTATGTCCCATGGTGGCCCCTGCACACAGTATTATGCCCCATAGTGGACCTTGCACACAGTATTATGTCCCATAGTGGCCCCTGCACATAGTATTATGTCCCATAGTGGCCCCTGCACACAGTATTATCCCCCATAGTGGCCCCTGCACACAGTATTATCCCCCATAGTGGCCCCTGCATACAGTATTATGCCCCATAGTGGCCCCTGCACACAGTATTATGCCCCATAGTGGCCCCTGCACACAGTATTATGCCCCATAGTGGCCCCTACACACAGTATTATACCCCATAGTGGCCCCTGCACACAGTATTATGTCCCATAGTGGCCCCTGCACATAGTATTATGTCCCATAGTGACCCTGCACACAGTATTATACCCCATAGTGGCTCCTGCACACAGTATTATCCCCCATAGTGGCCCCTGCACACAGTATTATCCCCCATAGTGGCCCCTGCACACAGTATTATCCCCCATAGTGGCCCCTGCACACAGTATTATGCCCCATAGTGACCCCTGCACACAGTATTATACCCCATAGTGGCCCCTGCACACAGTATTATGTCCCATAGTGGCCCCTGCACATAGTATTATGTCCCATAGTGACCCTGCACACAGTATTATACCCCATAGTGGCTCCTGCACACAGTATTATCCCCCATAGTGGCCCCTGCACACAGTATTATACCCCATAGTGGCCCCTGCACACAGTATTATACCCCATAGTGGCCCCTGCACACAGTATTATCCCCCATAGTGGCCCCTGCACACAGTATTATGTCCCATAGTGGCCCCTGCACACAGTATTATCCCCCATAGTGGCCCATGCACACAGTATTATCCCCCATAGTGGCCCCTGCACACAGTATTATCCCCCATAGTGGCCCCTGCACACAGTATTATCCCCCATAGTGGCCCCTGCACACAGTATTATCCCCCATAGTGGCCCCTGCACACAGTATTATCCCCCATAGTGGCCCCTGCACACAGTATTATCCCCCATAGTGGCCCCTGCACACAGTATTATCCCCCATAGTGGCCCCTGCACACAGTATTATCCCCCATAGTGGCCCCTGCACACAGTATTATGCCCCATGGTGGCCCCTGCACACAGTATTATGCCCCATGGTGGTCCCTGCACACAGTATTATGCCCCATAGTGGCCCCTGCACACAGTATTATCCCCATGGTGGCCCCTGCACACAGTATTATGCCCCATAGTGGCCCCTGCACACAGTATTATGCCCCATAGTGGCCCCTGCACACAGTATTATGTCCCATAGTGGTCCCTGCACACAGTATTATCCCCCATAGTGGCCCCTGCACACAGTATTATGCCCCATGGTGGCCCCTGCACACAGTATTATGCCCCATGGTGGCCCCTGCACACAGTATTATGCCCCATAGTGGCCCCTGCACACAGTATTATGCCCCATGGTGGCCCCTGCACACAGTATTATGTCCCATAGTGGTCCCTGCACACAGTATTATCCCCCATAGTGGCCCCTGCACACAGTATTATGCCCCATGGTGGCCCCTGCACACAGTATTATGCCCCATGGTGGCCCCTGCACACAGTATTATGCCCCATAGTGGCCCCTGCACACAGTATTATGCCCCATAGTGGTCCCTGCACACAGTATTATGTCCCATAGTGGCCCCTGCACACAGTATTATGTCCCATA
Organism: Leptodactylus fuscus; assembly: GCF_031893055.1. NCBI lineage: Eukaryota > Metazoa > Chordata > Amphibia > Anura > Leptodactylidae > Leptodactylus > Leptodactylus fuscus. Next base: position 17,648,282 of record NC_134265.1, read on the forward strand.
GTGGCCCCTGCACATAGTATTATGTCCCATAGTGGCCCCTGCACACAGTATTGTGGCCCCTGCACACAGTATTATGCCCCATGGTGGCCCCTGCACACAGTATTATGCCCCATAGTGGCCCCTGCACACAGTATTATGCCCCATAGTGGCCCCTGCACACAGTATTATGTCCCCATTGTGGCCCCTGCACACAGTATTATGCCCCATAGTGGCCCCTGCACATAGTATTATGTCCCATAGTGGCCCCTGCACACAGTATTATGTCCCATGGTGGCCCCTGCACACAGTATTATGCCCCATAGTGGACCTTGCACACAGTATTATGTCCCATAGTGGCCCCTGCACATAGTATTATGTCCCATAGTGGCCCCTGCACACAGTATTATCCCCCATAGTGGCCCCTGCACACAGTATTATCCCCCATAGTGGCCCCTGCACACAGTATTATGCCCCATAGTGGCCCCTGCACACAGTATTATGCCCCATAGTGGCCCCTGCACACAGTATTATGCCCCATAGTGGCCCCTACACACAGTATTATACCCCATAGTGGCCCCTGCACACAGTATTATGTCCCATAGTGGCCCCTGCACATAGTATTATGTCCCATAGTGACCCTGCACACAGTATTATACCCCATAGTGGCTCCTGCACACAGTATTATCCCCCATGGTGGCCCCTGCACACAGTATTATCCCCCATAGTGGCCCCTGCACACAGTATTATCCCCCATAGTGGCCCCTGCACACAGTATTATGTCCCATGGTGGCCCCTGCACACAGTATTATGCCCCATAGTGACCCCTGCACACAGTATTATACCCCATAGTGGCCCCTGCACACAGTATTATGTCCCATAGTGGCCCCTGCACATAGTATTATGTCCCATAGTGACCCTGCACACAGTATTATACCCCATAGTGGCTCCTGCACACAGTATTATCCCCCATAGTGGCCCCTGCACACAGTATTATCCCCCATAGTGGCCCCTGCACACAGTATTATCCCCCATAGTGGCCCCTGCACACAGTATTATGTCCCATGGTGGCCCCTGCACACAGTATTATGCCCCATAGTGGACCTTGCACACAGTATTATGTCCCATAGTGGCCCCTGCACATAGTATTATGTCCCATAGTGGCCCCTGCACACAGTATTATCCCCCATAGTGGCCCCTGCACACAGTATTATCCCCCATAGTGGCCCCTGCACACAGTATTATGTCCCATAGTGTCCCCTGCACACAGTATTATGCCCCATAGTGGCCCCTGCACACAGTATTATGCCCCATAGTGGCCCCTGCACACAGTATTATGTCCCATAGTGGTCCCTGCACACAGTATTATCCCCCATAGTGGCCCCTGCACACAGTATTATGCCCCATGGTGGCCCCTGCACACAGTATTATGCCCCATGGTGGCCCCTGCACACAGTATTATGCCCCATAGTGGCCCCTGCACACAGTATTATGCCCCATGGTGGCCCCTGCACACAGTATTATGTCCCATAGTGGTCCCTGCACACAGTATTATCCCCCATAGTGGCCCCTGCACACAGTATTATGCCCCATGGTGGCCCCTGCACACAGTATTATGCCCCATGGTGGCCCCTGCACACAGTATTATGCCCCATAGTGGCCCCTGCACACAGTATTATGCCCCATAGTGGTCCCTGCACACAGTATTATGTCCCATAGTGGCCCCTGCACACAGTATTATGTCCCATAGTGGCCCCTGCACATAGTATTATGTCCCATAGTGGCCCCTGCACACAGTATTATATCCCATAGTGGCTCCTGCACACAGTATTATCCCCCATAGTGGCCCCTGCACACAGTATTATGTCCCATAGTGGCCCCTGCACACAGTATTATGTCCCATAGTGGCCCCTGCACACAGTATTATGCCCCATAGTGGCCCCTGCACACAGTATTATGCCCCATAGTGGCCCCTGCACACAGTATTATGCCCCATAGTGGCCCCTGCACACAGTATTATGCCCCATAGTGGCCCCTGCACATAGTATTATGTCCCATAGTGGCCCCTGCACACAGTATTATGTCCCATGGTGGCCCCTGCACACAGTATTATGCCCCATAGTGGACCTTGCACACAGTATTATGTCCCATAGTGGCCCCTGCACATAGTATTATGTCCCATAGTGGCCCCTGCACACAGTATTATCCCCCATAGTGGCCCCTGCACACAGTATTATCCCCCATAGTGGCCCCTGCACACAGTATTATGCCCCATAGTGGCCCCTGCACACAGTATTATGCCCCATAGTGGCCCCTGCACACAGTATTATGCCCCATAGTGGCCCCTACACACAGTATTATACCCCATAGTGGCCCCTGCACACAGTATTATGTCCCATAGTGGCCCCTGCACATAGTATTATGTCCCATAGTGACCCTGCACACAGTATTATACCCCATAGTGGCTCCTGCACACAGTATTATCCCCCATAGTGGCCCCTGCACACAGTATTATCCCCCATAGTGGCCCCTGCACACAGTATTATCCCCCATAGTGGCCCCTGCACACAGTATTATGCCCCATAGTGACCCCTGCACACAGTATTATACCCCATAGTGGCCCCTGCACACAGTATTATGTCCCATAGTGGCCCCTGCACATAGTATTATGTCCCATAGTGACCCTGCACACAGTATTATACCCCATAGTGGCTCCTGCACACAGTATTATCCCCCATAGTGGCCCCTGCACACAGTATTATCCCCCATAGTGGCCCCTGCACACAGTATTATCCCCCATAGTGGCCCCTGCACACAGTATTATCCCCCATAGTGGCCCCTGCACACAGTATTATGTCCCATGGTGGCCCCTGCACACAGTATTATGCCCCATAGTGGACCTTGCACACAGTATTATGTCCCATAGTGGCCCCTGCACATAGTATTATGTCCCATAGTGGCCCCTGCACACAGTATTATCCCCCATAGTGGCCCCTGCACACAGTATTATCCCCCATAGTGGCCCCTGCACACAGTATTATGTCCCATAGTGGCCCCTGCACACAGTATTATGCCCCATAGTGGCCCCTGCACACAGTATTATGCCCCATAGTGGCCTCTGCACACAGTATTATGTCCCATAGTGGCCCCTGCAAACAGTATTATGCCCCATTGTGGACCACCCATGAACAATTATTATATTCTGGGGGGGGTTTCAGGCCCCAGAATATAATGATCAGTGACCCAGAGGAGGATGCAAACGTAAATAAACACTGTTACTTACCTCTCCTGGGCTCCGCACTGATTGCTTCAATGTTGGTCCAGACATCCCCTGACCCAGGCTGGTGTTGCAATGTATAATGACGCTGGCCTAGCTCACCAAACAAGCCTGAAGCCTGCCAGAATGCAGGAGAGGTAAGTAACAGTGTTTTTCATGTTCCCTCCCCTACCCTGACCCAATGATCATTATACTCCAGGGTTTGAGCAGACCCCAGAGTATAATGATAGGAGTGTTTGTGGGATTGGTCGGACCCACGGCCTCACTTACCAATCCTTGCTGCTGATCACAGTCGCATCTGAACAAGGGGAAGCGCAGGAGTGGTAAGTAAATAGGGGCTGTTACCTGCGGGGGTTACTACGGCAGGTAATGGCCTATTAATAAAAAACAAAACAAAAGAAAAACACGTCAATGTCCTGGGCCCTGTGGCAGCTGTTCCATCTGCTACCCCGGTAGTTACGCCCCTGGTCAGGACATAATATCACATTTTCTAGCACATACAACATTGCTGCAGTTCATAAAGATCTTCTTATCTGAAAATACTAAAATCCTAAAGAGGAAAGTGAGGAGAGAGAGTCAGGAGGGCTGAAGCCAGTAACGCAATGTTGTATATACGGTATATTGTATCCTTGTGTTGTGTATTCTATACAATTGTAAGATTGTGTCTATATCTGCTTATATCGCAACAACTTTACTCGGCTCCAACTGTAGAATTTTGCTAATTTTGCCCGTCTGTGACCCCTCTGTTATATGGCGTATCCATGTTCCAGGACTTGATCTCACAGATTTGATCAGTCGATCTCCGTATACGGTTCTAATACAGAATCGAAAGACAAAGAGATCTGGCGAGCGAGCGGCGCTGGGACCGGCTGTGATAGATATCGGAAGGATTGCAACACTCCCGGGTCTGTACAAGGTTTGGGATTTCTTGGCGGTCGTCCATGACCCCGGATCAGTCGCCTGTATTGTGTTGTGGTACGGAGTATTCTCACTGCTGACTCATGAATTACAAGAGGACGTGATGATGAATTAAAAGCCAAAGCAGAACAAGGTCCAAACTCTGAAGAGAAACAGAAAAAGCCGAAAGTAATGAAAACAACATGTCAGCTCAACCATACGGCAAAGGCTTCCTGCTCCACTTAGTACATGAGCAGAGTCCAAGACCCAGTCCAGTATACCAGAAGTGCTGTCATTGGGGGTGCAGAGATAGCAGCAGTGGTGGACCTAGCCTCAAAAGACGCCCCGCCCCAGACTGAATACTATGGGGGTTGGGGGATGTTCATCTTTTGATTGTCCACCTCAGACAGTGGGAGGTTTGGGGGTGCTAGCGGTAACATTACACTGAATACAATGCAGTAATATTTTTTGCAGTAATAGTCACAGAAGAGCGGCCCCTCTCTTGCGCTGGCTTAAAAAAAAAAGTTGCCGCAGCTGCCGACCCCTCCGGAGTGCCACCTGAGGCCGCCGCCTCACCTCGCCTCATTAGACGTGCAGCCCTAGTAGCAGTCATACCAGATTTAATAGTGAGGGCTTTTCTGGGAGTCCTTTTTCTAGGCTTCAGGCTAAAGGGTTAATGCTCCATATCTGGGGTACAGTGGTCACTCACCTCAATAGATGTAACTATGTATAGATTCCTGCTTCGATCTCTATGACCAGTACAGTTAGCAGATAGAGAGGACTGTGCAGCTGTGACTGTATGGCTGCACAGTTCTCTTTATGACCAGGCAGAATAAGACTATGGCTATCCAGTGACTTTGGCCATGACTCCCATTATTTGATGACAGATTGTCCAGTCACCTTATTAGTGGATGGAGTGACGTGGCTACCCCTAGTTTGCTTGCACCGCCACTTCTGCCCCCCCAAATATCTTAACCAGTGGTCATGGTCGGGCACACTAGGCATTTCAATGTGACTCTATTCACTAACATGAGGGCAGGGCAATGTTTACTTGTTCAATAGGAGTTGTCACCAAAGTCGCTGTGAAGCCCCAACGTAATTCAGGAGCGCACTACCCGATCAGTGTTTTTACATATGGCTCCCACTGGTGATCACTAGTGTGGATGTACAGACTGGACTGTTATGGAGTGGGCAAGAAGAGGTTAAATATATAGGTGCAAGTCCACGAGGTCTCCAAATAAGAGGCAATAACATTCAGTTCCTGTGATTGATTGCAAATATAAAGGGGGATTCTAGAGAACTGGGCTGGGGACAGACTGGCAAAAACTGGAGGTCCTATGACTACCTTAAAGCGCCAGCAGCGGCGCAACTAGAAAAGAATGGGCCCCATAGCAAACTTTTAACTTGGGTCCCCCCACAGCATGGTGCCCCCTTTCCTGACCCCCACACAGTACAGCACACTCTATAATGATATACCATAGGGGGTTCGCTGGGGGTCTCACTAACTGGTTAAACAGTTATTTGGGGGCTCTTTCATTTGGGCAGGCCCAGTGACCTCTTCATTGTTTGCACCATACACATAGCAGTGACTATGCAGTGTATTAAAGTGAATAGGACAACACTGCAATACCCTGCACGGCCACTACTAGGAGTATAGAGCAATGCAAACAACAAAGCGGTTGCTGCCCCCGTTTAAGGGCTGGGGTCTCTTCATACAGTGGACGCCAGGCATTAGACCCATATCGACCTTAGTATAATTATGCCTCAACCAAGGTAATTGCCAGAAAAGTATGTGACCCCCAGAATAGTGACCTAGTGGGAACGCGCTCTCTGCATCCTAATCTCCGGTCAGCTGACATGTGGGTCGTGGAGTCCAAACACAGAAGAGGGAGGAACCTGTAACCTCTCCAAAACCAGGAGAAAAACAGCAACAAGCGCAGCCAAAATTCTTATAATAGAGCAGCCAAGGCTGAGCGCCGACCTCAAGCCCAGGGACGTGAAGCGTCTCGGACATGTGTATGAACTGGGGCCTGTATGGGGTGTAGAAGGATCGCAGTGTGACACTGGAGCGGCCCTCGAGGACAGGAGGTGAAGTCACTGCGGGTCACAGTGGCAGAATACTGGGGGTGGTGGTGGGGTTACAGATATTAACCTTTGCAATACCCCAAAGTCTGGAGATTTAAAGGGAATGCGCGTTTTGTAGGATCACAGACAGGATAACACCTCTATAGATAACACCACTGATGATAGATGATGTCACAGCTTAGCGCCTCCTATAGGACACCAGTATTATATATGGCTGATGGTAGGCGGGGGCTCCTCTTATAGGTTTCCCACTAGGACCCACCCCCGAGGATCCTGTTTAGTCAGTGACTACTCGGCTCCAGGTATAGATGTTATTTCCTTTCCTCCTCGCTCCCTTGGGCTTCTTTTCTGCTCTGGATTATTTTATAATCTCACATTTCGATCAGGTGAGATCAGGAAATATCCGCCATACAGTTCCTGCGCACGCGATGTTGCGGTGGGTTCCGGCCTCTAATCTCATTGATGATGTTATTGTTGGACCTGCGACTGACAACGTCATGGGATCAGCTGGAAGAGACTGAAGATATTCTGGGATGGACATCAAGGAAAATAATCTACGAGATGGGATTCAGCGATACATTTATATCTGCTGAGGACGAAGTGAAGGAAATGGTTCCTGACGCTGCCGCCAAACCCCGCTCCAAGTACAACTTCATACACAACAGAAGACCCCATACACTGTGTTATGTCTAATGAAGGGGCGGAGCATGACACAGGGAGGGTCTACATTAGGCTCCTCCCTCTTACACCCACACTAGAACCGCCCCTTAAATGGACACCAACTTTTTAGCAAATTTTTGCATAAATACGAATATAAAAACATCCCGACCCCTGTCAGTTAGAGATGAGCGAGTACTATTCGAAATGGTACACTCCCATATCAATGAGCTGGCCGGCACGCATGGGGCCGGCGTCCTGCTGCTTAAAGGGATCTACCATTAAAACCCTTTTTTTTTGTGGATAAGACGTTGGAATAGTCTTTAGAAAGGCTATTCGTCTCTTACCTTTAGATGAGATCTCCGCCGCGCCGTTCCTTAGAATTACCGGTTTTTACCGGTATGCAAATTAGTTCTCTCGCAGCGATGGGGGTGGGCCCCAGTGCTGGAAATGCGATGGGCGTCCCCAGTGCTGCTCGAGAACAGACTCCAGCGACGCCTCTATCTTCGGCTGGATCCTCCCCTTCTTTCGTTGTCTTTCTTCAGTGTCACCTCTGACGCCTGCGCAGTTGGTTCTGCCAGTGAGACACTAGTAGAGCCGACTGCGCATGCGCGCAATTGCGGCCTTGGAACTATGGCCGTCGGCCGGCAAGTGCAGTCGGCTCTACTAGTGTCTCACTGACAGAGCCAACTGCGCAGACGTTGGAGGTGACACCGAAAAAAGACGACGAAAGAAGGGGAGGATCCAGCCGAAGATAGAGGCGTCGCAGGATCGTGTTCTCGAGCAGCACTGGGGACGCCCCCATCACTGCGAGAGAACTAATTAGCATACCAGTAAAAAACGGTATTTCTAAGGAACGGCGCGGTGGAGATCACATCTAAAGGTAAGAGACATGTAGCCTTTCTAAAGACTATACCTACATCTTATCTACAAAAAAAGGGTCTTAATGGTAGAATCCCTTTAACCCCCTGCTGCGTCCATTCATTCCTATGGGTGCGTGCTATTCAAAACTGCCATTTGGAATAGTACTCGCTCATTTCTACTGTCAATGTCATTGTACAGGAAGAATGGGGGAGATTCCTGCTGCCCCCTACACCTCCACTGGGGGCACTGTTCTGTGACGGCACTATGGGGGAATTTATTCTGTGTGGGGGTCACAAAAATGGCCTTATACTGCATGGGGGGTACAAATGGGCCATTGTATTATATGTGGCTTAAAGGAGACACTAAGGGGCATTATACTGAGCGGGTACCGATAGGTATGATATTGTACCATGTGGAGGCCAATAAAGGGGTATTATCTTAGGCGGTGAGAACGAAGGGGGTATTATACTGTGTGGTGAGATTGAAGGGGGTATTATACTGTGTGGTGAGATTGAAGGGGGTATTATACTGTGTGGTGAGAACGAAGGGGGTATTATACTTATTATACTGTATAGGGTCACCAATGGGGTATTATACTATGCGGAGGCATATGTGCAACCTGCCACTCCCTTGGGACCCCTGTTCTTGGTCCCACCCAAATAATTTTCCCTGGTGGGCCCCAGGAACCTCAGCCTGACACCATGTGCCTGTAGTGTCGGTGTATCTCTTCTCTGTCACTCAGCTCCTGCTCCTTTTCCCTTTTCCTTTCCATAGACTTATATTGTGACCTGTAATATGATTTTTCTGTGAGCTTCGGTTTGGAGAAAAGAGCCTGTTAATTGGAGAAAGAGGCATTTTTCTCTTCTAAGATCTATAGGGAAGTTTCCTATATTTAGCCTGACTATTGATTTACGTATAGGGCGTTCCCAATGCTTCTAGTTCCACCTCTGAGATCTTGGGTCTCTATACCCCCGGTGGCAGGGGTCATTATATCTACCACTAATGGGGTCTGGGGTACTTGTCCTGGGCTGGGTATGACTCTCACTATATAGCAGGTATATGTGTATGTGGTTTTCGTGCACAGAAGGGAGGTTTCCATAATGTGGGAACTCCGGGCTTGGTAATGCTGCTGAGTCATAGCTCCCTATTACACAACAGTGCGGTGGTACGGCCGGGGTCCGGGGGGGGGGGGGGGGGGCGCAGGTGAATGGGATCACTTGTCACATCTAAACCTAAAAAAACAAGTTTCAGCAAAACAAACCTTTAAATCCGCCCGAGGCAAGGAAAAGTCTAAATGCAAAAACATATCAAAGACAGCGACAGTTCTGTGCAGGGTAGGAGGAAGCGGAAAACTAAGTAGGGAGCTGGGACAGGGGTACAAGGGGGGCAGAGGTCACAGCCAGACCCTAAAAACCTACTGCCCAGGGGGAAGGCACCAGTATTGTAGATGGCACATGCTGGGGGGGCGAGCGAGTTACAGATTTTGCACCTACAATAAATCTATGTCATGTACAGAAAACACCGGCCCGGTACTGCTGCAGTACGACACAAACTGTATGAACAAGGCTCCAGTGAATGGTGATCCCAGCACCAAAGGGCTCTTACATATGGTCTGGGGTCTGTACTCATTATGGGGGATAGTCTGAGGTTGTATTTATTTGGGGGATAATATGGGGCCTGTATTTATTTTGAGGGTTAGTCTGGGGTATGTATTTATTTGTGGGACAGTCTGGGGTCTGTATTTATTTGGAGGGCTAGTCTGGGGTCTGTATTTATTTGGGAGGCTACTTTGGGGTCTGTATTTGTTTTGGGGGGGCTAGTCTGGGGTCTGTATTTATTTTGTAGGCTAGTCTGAGGCCTGTAATTATTTAGAAGGCTACTCTGGGGTCTGTATTTATTTGTGGGACAGTCTGGGGATTGTATTTATTTGGGGGGGCTAATCTAGTAGTCTATATTTATTTGAGGGGCGAGTGTTGGGTTTGTATTTACTTGGGAGGATAGTCTGAAGTCTGTATTTATTTGGGGGGCTAGTCTTAGGGGCGTTTCTGAGGTCTATGTATTTTGTGGTCTGGGGTAAATGTGGTTTTGAAAATTACTTTTTATTCCGGCAATTTTATTAGTGTCCGTCTTCAGTGATACACAGGGCTTTCCCATCTCACTTATGGCTGTTTTCATATATGCAACAAATAGTTGGGGGGGGGGGGGGTCTGTGGAGTCATTTGGGGGTATTTGGAGTAATACAACTGAAGAATTCATCATTGTCTGATAAGCCTCTCTGGTAGGTCCCTGACACCGGGCGATCACGTGACCACTGGAGCTGGGATGGGAAGTGTCATGGCTGCCTCCTGCGCTGTATATTTGGTCGTCACTCAGTTTTCTGTACACAGCGATCAGGAAGGCAGGGACAGTAATAAACCATCTCTGTGGTCAGTGACGGACAACTCTCCTCTCCTGCAGCTGCACAGTTAACCCACCAGACACTGAAAGTCATCCATTGGTCAGCAAGTGGTTAAAGGGCAAGATCCCTTTAAAGTGATAGAACCGATTTCCTGAGAAAGTCACAAAAAGTGATATCTGTGACTAATGGCAACAACTCATTCCTCAGTAATGCTCCAGATGTCTTAGGTTATAACAATGAGAAAGTCCCAAAATACTAGAAATAATAAAGATCTCTGCTTGCTGTCAGTGACTGAGAAGACTCTTGTGTCCATTCAGAGGCAGTAACCCTGTACATAGCTAGTCCTGCTCTCAGCTGATACATTGTATCCAGTCTAGACAATGCTCTGTGAGCTCAACAACCTGGACTACACACTGATACAATGTATCCAGTCTAGACAATGCTCTGTGAGCTCAACAGCCTGGACTACACACTGATACATTGTATCCAGTCTAGACAATGCTCTGTGAGCTCAACAGCCTGGACTACACACTGATACAATGTATCCAGTCTAGACAATGCTCTGTGAGCTCAACAGCCTTGACTCCAGACTGATATATTATATCCAGTCTACACAATGCTCTGTGAGCTCAACAGCCTGGACTACACACTGATACATTGTATCCAGTCTACACAATGCTCTGTGAGCTCAACAGCCTGGACTACACACTGATATATTATATCCAGTCCACACAATGCTCTGTGAGATCAACAACCTGAACACCACACTGATACATTGTATCCAGTCTAGACAATGCTCTGTGAGCTCAACAGCCCGTACTCCACACTGATACATTGTATCCAGTCTAGACAATGCTCTGTGAGCTCAACAGCCTTGACTCTACACTGATACATTGTATCCAGTCTAGACAATGCTCTGTGAGCTCAACAGCCTGGACTCCACACTGATACATTATATCCAGCCTAGACAATGCTCTGTGAGCTCAACAGCCTGGACTCCACACTGATACATTATATCCAGCCTAGACAATGCTCTGTGAGATCAACAGCCTGGACTCCACACTGATACATTGTATCCAGTCTAGACAATGCTCTGTGAGCTCAACAGCCTGGACTCCACACTGATACATTGTATCCAGTCTAGACAATGCTCTGTGAGCTCAACAGCCTGGACTCCACACTGATACATTGTATCCAGTCTAGACAATGCTCTGTGAGCTCAACAGCCTGGACTACACACTGATATATCCAGTCTAGACAATGCTCTGTGAGCTCAACAGCCTGGACTACACACTGATACAATGTATCCAGTCTAGACAAAGCTCTGTGAGCTCAACAGCCTGGACTCCAGACTGATATATTATATCCAGTCTACACAATGCTCTGTGAGATCAACAACCTGAACACCACACTGATACATTGTATCCAGTCTAGACAATGCTCTGTGAGCTCAACAGCCCGGACTCCACACTGATACAATGTATCCAGTCTAGACAATGCTCTGTGAGTTCAACAGCCTTGACTCTACACTGATACATTATATCCAGCCTAGACAATGCTCTGTGAGATCAACAGCCTGGACTCCACACTGATACATTGTATCCAGTCTAGACAATGCTCTGTGAGCTCAACAGCCTGGACTCCACACTGATACATTGTATCCAGTCTAGACAATGCTCTGTGAGCTCAACAGCCTGGACTCCACACTGATACATTGTATCCAGTCTAGACAATGCTCTGTGAGCTCAACAGCCTGGACTACACACTGATATATCCAGTCTAGACAATGCTCTGTGAGCTCAACAGCCTGGACTACACACTGATACAATGTATCCAGTCTAGACAAAGCTCTGTGAGCTCAACAGCCTGGACTCCAGACTGATATATTATATCCAGTCTACACAATGCTCTGTGAGATCAACAACCTGAACACCACACTGATACATTGTATCCAGTCTAGACAATGCTCTGTGAGCTCAACAGCCCGGACTCCACACTGATACATTGTATCCAGTCTAGACAATGCTCTGTGAGTTCAACAGCCTTGACTCTACACTGATACATTATATCCAGCCTAGACAATGCTCTGTGAGATCAACAGCCTGGACTCCACACTGATACATTGTATCCAGTCTAGACAATGCTCTGTGAGCTCAACAGCCTGGACTCCACACTGATACATTGTATCCAGTCTAGACAATGCTCTGTGAGCTCAACAGCCTGGACTCCACACTGATACATTGTATCAAGTCTAGACAATGCTCTGTGAGCTCAACAGCCTGGACTACACACTGATATATCCAGTCTAGACAATGCTCTGTGAGCTCAACAGCCTGGACTACACACTGATACAATGTATCCAGTCTAGACAAAGCTCTGTGAGCTCAACAGCCTGGACTCCACACTGATACATTGTATCAAGTCTAGACAATGCTCTGTGAGCTCAACAGCCTGGACTACACACTGATATATCCAGTCTAGACAATGCTCTGTGAGCTCAACAGCCTGGACTACACACTGATACAATGTATCCAGTCTAGACAAAGCTCTGTGAGCTCAACAGCCTGGACTCCAGACTGATATATTATATCCAGTCTACACAATGCTCTGTGAGATCAACAACCTGAACACCATACTGATACATTGTATCCAGTCTAGACAATGCTCTGTGAGTTCAACAGCCTGGACTCTACACTGATACATTATATCCAGCCTCGACAATGCTCTGTGAGATCAACAGCCTGGACTCCACACTGATACATTGTATCCAGTCTAGACAATGCTCTGTGAGCTCAACAGCCTGGACTCCACACTGATACATTGTAGCAAACTAGCAGAGAGTTTTATTATGTGTTTAAGGCTAGGTTCACACCTGCACCTGGTCTCCACTTTTTAAGCAGATTTGGTTTCTGTTTTTTGGGTCCCCAAGTGGAAGAATGGAAGCCCAAATGCAGGTGTAAACCTAGAGTAACTCACAGAGCATTGTCTAGTCTAAGGATGGGTGAAACAATTCATAATGAGGATGGATATTCTGGTGATTTCGGCCACTTTAGACAAATACTAATAACGTTTCGCTGACAGATTCCGGATATTACTATCATTAATAAGAGGCCCGGACAGATCTGACAACTGGAGTCTTCCCTTCTCAGATAATGGACGCGGCGGTCACCGACTAAGTGCCGTGCCCAGAAATCGTACATATGTTCCTCCTCTCTGACAGTTACAGGAAATCTTCTCCTATAGAGAAACATCTTGAGCCGGGGCCTATTCCCAGCAGCGGCCGCCATATTCCCCATAAATATTATATACAGAGATTCATCCGAGGAGTTCAGCCCCAGAGCACAAATCACCGTGTGGCCGCGCTTCCAGTATGTTCTGCGAGCTCTCGTTTTCTGTAAATAAGGTGAAATAAGGGTCACTCTATCAGTTTTGGCACGGATTACTATTCTGCTTCTGGAGTACAGCAATTTCATGTTCTGTGTGTATTGTGCAGGGATGTCAACGCAGACCCCACCAATAAGGGGTTAACGCCTCTTCTCAGGATAGTGGGTGGAGGTGGGTGCGGGGACATTACCCCTACTCGCTCCTGGGACTATGCAAGAAAACTGCTGGAATAGATCAGAGCAATAAAGCCATTTATTCCCATGTGCAATACTACCACAACTCTGCTTCATCTCTGCACTACCACAGCTCTGCTTCATCTCTGCACTACAACAGCTCTGCTTCATCTCTGCACTACCACAGCTCTGCTCCATCTCTGCACTACCACAGCTCTGCTTCATCTTTGCACTACCACAGTTCTGCTTCATCTCTGCACTACCACAGCTCTGCTCCATCTCTGCACTACCACAGCTCTGCTTCATCTCTGCACTACCACAGCTCTGCTTAATCTCTGCACTACAACAGCTCTGCTTAATCTCTGCACTACAACAGCTCTGCTTCATCTCTGCACTACCACAGCTCTGCTTCATCTCTGCACTACCACAGCTCTGCTTCATCTCTGCACTACAACAGTTCTGCTTCATCTCTGCACTACCACAACTCTGCTTCATCTCTGCACTACCACAGCTCTGCTTCATCTCTGCACTACCACAACTCTGCTTCATCTCTGCACTACCACAGCTCTGCTCCATCTCTGCACTACCACAGCTCTGCTTCATCTCTGCACTACCACAGCTCTGCTTCATCTCTGCACTACCACAGCTCTGCTTCATCTCTGCACTACCACAGCTCTGCTCCATCTCTGCACTACCACAACTCTGCTTCATCTCTGCACTACCACAACTCTGCTTCATCTCTGCACTACCACAACTCTGCTCCATCTCTGCACTACCACAGCTCTGCTTCATCTCTGCACTACCACAGCTCTGCTTCATCTCTGCACTACCACAGCTCTGCTCCATCTCTGCACTACCACAACTCTGCTTCATCTCTGCACTACCACAGCTCTGCTCCATCTCTGCACTACCACAACTCTGCTTCATCTCTGCACTACCACAGCTCTGCTTCATCTCTGCACTACCACAGCTCTGCTTCATCTCTGCACTACCACAGCTCTGCTTCATCTCTGCACTACCATAGCTCTGCATCATCTCTGCACTACCAAAGCTCTGCTTAATCTCTGCACTACCACAGCTCTGCTTCATCTCTGTACTACCACAGCCCTGCTTCATCTCTGCACTACAACAGCTCTGCTTCATCTCTGCACTACCACAACTCTGCTTCATCTCTGCACTACCACAGCTCTGCTCCATCTCTGCACTACAACATCTCTGCACTACCACAGCTCTGCTCCATCTCTGCACTACCACAGCTCTGCTCCATCTCTGCACTACCACAGCTCTGCTTCATCTCTGCACTACCACAGCTCTGCTTCATCTCTGCACTACCACAGCTCTGCTCCATCTCTGCACTACCACAACTCTGCTTCATCTCTGCACTACCACAGCTCTGCTCCATCTCTGCACTACCACAACTCTGCTTCATCTCTGCACTACCACAGCTCTGCTTCATCTCTGCACTACCACAGCTCTGCTTCATCTCTGCACTACCACAGCTCTGCTTCATCTCTGCACTACCATAGCTCTGCATCATCTCTGCACTACCAAAGCTCTGCTTAATCTCTGCACTACCACAGCTCTGCTTCATCTCTGTACTACCACAGCCCTGCTTCATCTCTGCACTACAACAGCTCTGCTTCATCTCTGCACTACCACAACTCTGCTTCATCTCTGCACTACCACAACTCTGCTTCATCTCTGCACTACCACAGCTCTGCTCCATCTCTGCACTACAACATCTCTGCACTACCACAGCTCTGCTCCATCTCTGCACTACCACAGCTCTGCTCCATCTCTGCACTACCACAGCTCTGCTTCATCTCTGCACTACCACAGCTCTGCTTTATCTCTGTACTACCACCGCTCTGCTTCATCTCTGCACTACCACAGCTCTGCTTCATCTCTGCACTACCACAGCTCTGCTCCATCTCTGCACTACCACAGCTCTGCTCCATCTCTGCACTACCACAGCTCTGCTTCATCTCTGCACTACCACAGCTCTGCTTTATCTCTGTACTACCACAGCTCTGCTCCATCTCTGCACTACCACAGCTCTGCTTCATCTCTGCACTACCACAGCTCTACTTCATCTCTGCACTACCACAGCTCTACTTCATCTCTGCACTACCACAGGTCTGCTTCATCTCTGCACTACCACAGCTCTGCTCCATCTCTGCACTACCACAGCTCTACTTCATCTCTGTACTACCACCGCTCTGCTTCATCTCTGCACTACCACAGCTCTGCTTCATCTCTGCACTACCACAGCTCTGCTCCATCTCTGCACTACCACAGCTCTGCTCCATCTCTGCACTACCACAGCTCTGCTTCATCTCTGCACTACCACAGCTCTGCTTTATCTCTGTACTACCACAGCTCTGCTCCATCTCTGCACTACCACAGCTCTGCTTCATCTCTGCACTACCACAGCTCTACTTCATCTCTGCACTACCACAGCTCTACTTCATCTCTGCACTACCACAGGTCTGCTTCATCTCTGCACTACCACAGCTCTGCTCCATCTCTGCACTACCACAGCTCTACTTCATCTCTGTACTACCACCGCTCTGCTTCATCTCTGCACTACCACAGCTCTGCTTCATCTCTGCACTACCACAGCTCTGCTCCATCTCTGCACTACCACAGCTCTGCTCCATCTCTGCACTACCACAGCTCTGCTTCATCTCTGCACTACCACAGCTCTGCTTTATCTCTGTACTACCACAGCTCTGCTCCATCTCTGCACTACCACAGCTCTGCTTCATCTCTGCACTACCACAGCTCTACTTCATCTCTGCACTACCACAGCTCTACTTCATCTCTGCACTACCACAGGTCTGCTTCATCTCTGCACTACCACAGCTCTGCTCCATCTCTGCACTACCACAGCTCTGCTTCATCTCTGCACTACCACAGCTCTGCCCCATCTCTGCACTACCACAGCTCTGCTTCATCTCTGCACTACCACAGCTCTGCTTCATCTCTGCACTACCACAACTCTACTTCATCTCTGCACTACCACAGCTCTACTTCATCTCTGCACTACCACAGGTCTGCTTCATCTCTGCACTACAACATCTCTGCACTACCACAGCTCTGCTTTATCTCTGCACTACCACAGCTCTGCTTCATCACTACATTACCTTGTCTCACCCCACATTCTATCACCCCAGTCCTGGCCTCGCTCACCCCCCAGGGGATTATTTTCACCAATTTCCAGGTATCTTCAAATATATATTTTGTCACCTTCATTGTTTTCCCAAGTTACAAGATGAGAGGAAGGACTCAGGACTAGGGCGCCCCCTGGTGTCTAACAAGCAGACAGCGCGCCCTCTAGTGGACTAGAATTCATTTATAACGAAGCAGAGATTTGCGCAGCTGCTGCTGATGTGTCCGGTCTAGACAATGCTCTATGAACTCAAGAGCCTGGTCTGCACATTGATACATTGTATCCGGTCTAGACAATGCTCTGTGAGCTCAACAGCCTGGACTCCACACTGATCCATTGTAATAAACTAGCAGAGTTTGCGTGCAGATGCACTGTTGAGCTCACAGAGCATTGTCTATTTTTTTAGGAAGGATTGGGGGGCATGGATTGAAAGACACCCCTCTGTGACCTTCTCACTTACTTGCACAGTATGTCTAGATAGTGGGGGTGCGATGTGCCCTGCTCAGACTCCAGTATCCCCCACTACATTCTAGCAGCTCTGCTACACCAGCCTTGGCGACTCTACTACATCAGTGGCGACCTTCAGCTCTGATTCATCCGACATTACCCATAACTCCACCAGCAGAGCCCCCCAATACAGGTACCTCAGTACTGACCCTTCAGCTCTACTGCACCAGTTACTTCAGCTCTGCTACATTGGTGCAGCTTTACTACAGAGCCCTGAACACTATCCCATGTAACGTGTGCAGACGTGGACACAAGAACAACAAACTGCGTGTTACTATATAGGGATTTACTAAAGCTTGTAACATAATAGAATGGTAGAAGACAGCTCAATGACGGGAGTCCTCAACCGTCCAGCCTGTACAAAGGGAGCCTCCCTCTCCTCATACGGAACATGGTGGTAGAAGCGACAACTTCATTCTCCGCTGGTACCTGGGAATTGTATCCGCCTTTGTCTCCCTTCATTGACTGGGCTGTTTCCTAACACGGTCACTTTCTCTTACGTCTCCCACTCAGCTAGACCAGCTTCTTGGGCAAGAGTTTGGATTCTTATGGTCTTCCCATTTCTGGGACCTCTGACTAGGTCCACCTCAGGTCTCATGCATAGTGTCTGATGGTCATGTGGAGACCTCCTCTGACCTGTCCCCTTTGGGTCCCATCGCTGGCCTGGCCATTGTCTGGTGGACCCGGGGTAAGCACTCCACCTTAGACCTCAGGTGTGAATGTATCACCTTGTATCATGCCCACCCCTTGGACCCTGCATAGGGCACATCAGCTTCACCCATAACCCTATATGGACCCTATATACTATAGGATTACATTACTGGAATGTCTTCTATGACTTTTCGCTGCTCCCTGGATTTCTTCTCTTCTCCGTCTTGCACAGACATGACAGGGGGGGTTGGAATCTGATCGGGGACTTCCAGGGGGTTTCCTATAAGGTTATTGTATTTCCCGCTCGCACAACCTTCTCTCTCTCCAGGGGCCCCATTGATGATCCTTATAATAGGGAACATAAGAGAACATGTCAGAGATGTCCTCAGAGCGTGTTAATGATGTGAGGGAGACATGGAGATCATAGACCACATAGGAAGTGTAGGCGGCCATCAAGAAGGACGAGGAGCTGACACTTCAAGGGAGGAACAATGACAGATGCATTACAGATGGCCTAATGAGGGACAACCCCGGACAATGGCACCTTGTACGCCTGGGTTATACGTACACCCCCTCTCAAATCACTAGGCAGATCTGCTGGTCAGGATCCAGGGAAAGCTAGGGGAGGAATGATGGCCGCCATATTGGGTTTATAAGCATTTACTTAGAGGGAGATTCTGTGAACTTGGATTTTGGGACCTCAGGAGAATCTGTTATGAAGAAGTAGGTGAGGTCACCTGAGGTGTCAGGACTTGGGGTAGTGTAATACTGCTCGCTGGAGTCGGAGTCAGGGAATCCCAAAAGAACTGAGCAATATCTAGGTCTGAACCAATACAAGTGTGACGGTATAAATCCAAGGAAAAGACATGAAGAGTTCATGCAGATACAGGGCAGGAGAGACAGAGAGATACAGCGCAGGGGAGGCAGAGAGATACAGCGCAGGGGAGACAGAGAGATACAGGGCAGAGGAGACAGAGAGATACAGGGGAGGAGAGGCAGAGAGATACAGCGCAGGGGAGGCAGAGAGATACAGGGCAGGGGAGACAGAAAGATACAGGGCAGGGGAGACAGAGAGATACAGGGCAGAGGAGACAGAGAGATACAGGGGAGGAGAGGCAGAGATATACAGCGCAGGGGAGGCAGAGAGATACAGGGCAGGGGAGACAGAGAGATACAGGGCAGGGGAGACAGAGAGATACAGGGCAGGGGAGACAGAGAGATACAGGGGAGGAGAGGCAGAGAGATACAGGGCAGAGGAGACAGAGAGATACAGGGGAGGAGAGGCAGAGATATACAGCGCAGGGGAGGCAGAGAGATACAGGGCAGGGGAGACAGAGAGATATAGGGCAGGAGAGGCAGAGAGATACAGGGCAGAGGAGACAGAGAGATACAGGGGAGGAGAGGCAGAGATATACAGCGCAGGGGAGGCAGAGAGATACAGGGCAGGGGAGACAGAGAGATACAGGGCAGGGGAGACAGAGAGATACAGGGCAGGGGAGACAGAGAGATACAGAGCAGAGGAGACAGAGAGATACAGGGCAGGGGAGACAGAGAGATACAGGGCAGAGGAGACAGAAAGATACAGGGGAGGAGAGGCAGAGAGATACAGGGCAGAGGAGACAGAGAGATACAGGGGAGGAGAGGCAGAGAGATACAGCGCAGGGGAGGCAGAGAGATACAGGGCAGGGGAGACAGAGAGATACAGGGCAGGAGAGCAGAGAGATACAGGGAAGGGGAGGCAGAGAGATACAGGGCAGGGGAGACAGAGAGATACAGGGCAGAGGAGACAGAGAGATACAGGGCAGGAGAGACAGAGAGATACAGGGCAGAGGAGGCAGAGAGATACAGGGCAGAGGTGGCAGAGAGATACAGGGCAGGGGAGACAGAGAGATACAGGGCAGGGGAGACAGAGAGATACAGGGCAGAGGAGACAGAGAGATACAGGGGAGGAGAGGCAGAGAGATACAGCGCAGGGGAGGCAGAGAGATACAGGGCAGGGGAGACAGAGAGATACAGGGCAGGAGAGCAGAGAGATACAGGGAAGGGGAGGCAGAGAGATACAGGGCAGGGGAGACAGAGAGATACAGGGCAGAGGAGACAGAGAGATACAGGGCAGGAGAGACAGAGAGATACAGGGCAGAAGAGACAGAGAGATACAGCGCAGGGGAGGCAGAGAGATACAGGGCAGAGGAGAGGCAGAGAGATACAGGGGAGGAGAGGCAGAGATATACAGCGCAGGGGAGGCAGAGAGATACAGGGCAGGGGAGACAGAGAGATACAGGGCAGGGGAGACAGAGAGATACAGGGCAGGGGAGACAGAGAGATACAGGGGAGGAGAGGCAGAGAGATACAGGGCAGAGGAGACAGAGAGATACAGGGGAGGAGAGGCAGAGATATACAGCGCAGGGGAGGCAGAGAGATACAGGGCAGGGGAGACAGAGAGATATAGGGCAGGAGAGGCAGAGAGATACAGGGCAGAGGAGACAGAGAGATACAGGGGAGGAGAGGCAGAGATATACAGCGCAGGGGAGGCAGAGAGATACAGGGCAGGGGAGACAGAGAGATACAGGGCAGGGGAGACAGAGAGATACAGGGCAGGGGAGACAGAGAGATACAGAGCAGAGGAGACAGAGAGATACAGGGCAGGGGAGACAGAGAGATACAGGGCAGAGGAGACAGAGAGATACAGGGGAGGAGAGGCAGAGAGATACAGGGCAGAGGAGACAGAGAGATACAGGGGAGGAGAGGCAGAGAGATACAGCGCAGGGGAGGCAGAGAGATACAGGGCAGGGGAGACAGAGAGATACAGGGCAGGAGAGCAGAGAGATACAGGGAAGGGGAGGCAGAGAGATACAGGGCAGGGGAGACAGAGAGATACAGGGCAGAGGAGACAGAGAGATACAGGGCAGGAGAGACAGAGAGATACAGGGCAGAGGAGGCAGAGAGATACAGGGCAGAGGTGGCAGAGAGATACAGGGCAGGGGAGACAGAGAGATACAGGGCAGGGGAGACAGAGAGATACAGGGCAGAGGAGACAGAGAGATACAGGGGAGGAGAGGCAGAGAGATACAGCGCAGGGGAGGCAGAGAGATACAGGGCAGGGGAGACAGAGAGATACAGGGCAGGAGAGCAGAGAGATACAGGGAAGGGGAGGCAGAGAGATACAGGGCAGGGGAGACAGAGAGATACAGGGCAGAGGAGACAGAGAGATACAGGGCAGGAGAGACAGAGAGATACAGGGCAGAAGAGACAGAGAGATACAGCGCAGGGGAGGCAGAGAGATACAGGGCAGGGGAGACAGAGAGATACAGGGCAGGGGAGGCAGAGAGATACAGGGCAGAGGACACAGAGAGATACAGGGCAGGAGAGACAGAGAGATACAGGGCAGGAGAGACAGAGAGATACAGCGCAGGGGAGGCAGAGAGATACAGGGCAGGGGAGACAGAGAGATACAGGGCAGGGGAGGCAGAGAGATACAGGGCAGAGGAGGCAGAGAGATACAGGGCAGAGGAGGCAGAGAGATACAGGTCAGAGGAGACAGAGAGATACAGGGCAGGAGAGACAGAGAGATACAGGGCAGGAGAGACAGAGAGATACAGGGCAGAGGAGACAGAGAGATACAGGGCAGGAGACACAGAGAGATACAGGGCAGGAGAGGCAGAGAGATACAGGGCAGGGGAGACAGAGAGATACAGGGCAGGAGAGACAGAGAGATACAGGGCAGAGGAGACAGAGAGATACAGGGCAGGAGAGACAGAGAGATACAGGGCAGAGGAGACAGAGAGATACAGGGCAGGAGACACAGAGAGATACAGGGCAGGGGAGACAGAGAGATACAGGGCAGGAGAGGCAGAGAGATACAGGGCAGGGGAGGCAGAGAGATACAGGGCAGAGGAGGCAGAGAGATACAGGGCAGAGGAGACAGAGAGATACAGGGCAGGAGAGACAGAGAGATACAGGGCAGGAGAGACAGAGAGATACAGCGCAAGGGAGGCAGAGAGATACAGGGCAGGGGAGACAGAGAGATACAGGGCAGGGGAGGCAGAGAGATACAGGGCAGAGGAGGCAGAGAGATACAGGGCAGAGGAGACAGAGAGATACAGGGCAGGAGAGACAGAGAGATACAGGGCAGGAGAGACAGAGAGATACAGGGCAGAGGAGACAGAGAGATACAGGGCAGGAGACACAGAGAGATACAGGGCAGGAGAGGCAGAGAGATACAGGGCAGGGGAGACAGAGAGATACAGGGCAGGAGAGACAGAGAGATACAGGGCAGAGGAGACAGAGAGATACAGGGCAGGAGAGACAGAGAGATACAGGGCAGAGGAGACAGAGAGATACAGGGCAGGAGACACAGAGAGATACAGGGCAGGGGAGACAGAGAGATACAGGGCAGGAGAGGCAGAGAGATACAGGGCAGGGGAGGCAGAGAGATACAGGGCAGGGGAGGCAGAGAGATACAGGGAAGAGGAGGCAGAGAGATACAGGGCAGGAGAGACAGAGAGATACAGGGCAGAGGAGGCAGAGAGATACAGGGCAGGGGAGACAGAGAGATACAGGGCAGAGGAGGCAGAGAGATACAGGGCAGAGGTGGCAGAGAGATACAGGGCAGGGGAGACAGAGAGATACAGGGCAGGAGAGACAGAGAGATACAGGGCAGAAGAGACAGAGAGATACAGGGCAGGAGAGACAGAGAGATACAGGGCAGAGGAGGCAGAGAGATACAGGGCAGAGGAGACAGAGAGATACATTGCAGGGGAGACAGAGAGATACAGGGCAGGAGACACAGAGAGATACAGGGCAGGGGAGACAGAGAGATACAGGGCAGGAGAGGCAGAGAGATACAGGGCAGGGGAGGCAGAGAGATACAGGGAAGAGGAGGCAGAGAGATACAGGGAAGAGGAGGCAGAGAGATACAGGTCAGGAGAGACAGAGAGATACAGGGCAGAGGAGGCAGAGAGATACAGGGCAGGGGAGACAGAGAGATACAGGGCAGAGGAGGCAGAGAGATACAGGGCAGAGGTGGCAGAGAGATACAGGGCAGGGGAGACAGAGAGATACAGGGCAGGGGAGACAGAGAGATGCAGGGCAGAGGAGACAGAGAGATACAGGGCAGAGGAGGCAGAGAGATACAGGGCAGGGGAGGCAGAGAGATACAGGGAAGGGGAGACAGAGAGATACAGGGCAGGAGAGACAGAGAGATACAGGGCAGGAGAGACAGAGAGATACAGGGCAGGGGAGGCAGAGAGATACAGGGCAGAGGAGGCAGAGAGATACAGGACAGAAAAGGCAGAGAGATACAGGCAGGGGAGGCATTGAGATACAGGGCAGGGGAGACAGAGAGATACAGGGCAGAGGTGGCAGAGAGATACAGGGCAGGAGAGACAGAGAGATACAGGGAAGGAGAGACAGAGAGACACAGGGCAGGAGAGACAGAGAGATACAGGGCAGGGGAGACAGAGAGATACAGGGCAGAGGAGGCAGAGAGATACAGGGCAGGAGAGACAGAGAGATACAGGGCAGGGGAGGCAGAGAGATACAGGGCAGAGGTGGCAGAGAGATACAGGGCAGAGGAGGCAGAGAGATACAGGGCAGGAGAGACAGAGAGATACAGGGCAGGAGAGACAGAGAGATACAGGGCAGAGGAGACAGAGAGATACAGGGCAGGGGAGACAGAGAGATACAGGGCAGGAGAGGCAGAGAGATACAGGGCAGGGGAGGCAGAGAGATACAGGGAAGAGGAGGCAGAGAGATACAGGGCAGGAGAGACAGAGAGATACAGGGCAGGAGAGGCAGAGAGATACAGGACAGGGGAGGCAGAGAGATACAGGGAAGAGGAGGCAGAGAGATACAGGGCAGGAGAGACAGAGAGATACAGGGCAGGAGAGGCAGAGAGATACAGGGCAGGGGAGGCAGAGAGATACAGGGAAGAGGAGGCAGAGAGATACAGGGCAGGAGAGACAGAGAGATACAGGGCAGAGGAGGCAGAGAGATACAGGGCAGGGGAGACAGAGAGATACAGGGCAGGGGAGACAGAGAGATGCAGGGCAGAGGAGACAGAGAGATACAGGGCAGGGGAGACAGAGAGATGCAGGGCAGAGGAGACAGAGAGATACAGGGCAGAGGAGGCAGAGAGATACAGGGCAGGGGAGGCAGAGAGATACAGGGCAGAGGAGGCAGAGGGATACAGGACAGAAAAGGCAGAGAGATACAGGCAGGGGAGGCAGAGAGATACAGGGCAGGGGAGACAGAGAGATACAGGGCAGAGGTGGTAGAGAGATACAGGGCAGGGGAGACAGAGAGATACAGGGCAGAGGAGGCAGAGAGATACAGGGCAGTAGAGACAGAGAGATACAGGGCAGGGGAGGCAGAGAGATACAGGGCAGAGGTGGAAGAGAGATACAGGGCAGAGGAGGCAGAGAGATACAGGGCAGGGGAAGCAGAGAGATACAGGGCAGGGGAGGCAAAGAGATACAGGGCAGGGGAGGCAGAGAGATACGGGGCAGGGGAGGCAGAGATACAGGGCAGAGGAAACAGAGAGATACAGGGCAGGGGAGGCAGAAAGATACAGGGCAGGGGAGGCAGAGAGATACAGGGCAGGGGAGGCAGAGAGATACAGGGCAGGGGAGACAGAGAGATACAGGGCAGGGGAGGCAGAGAGATACAGGGCAGGAGAGACAGAGAGATACAGGGCAGGAGAGGCAGAGAGATACAGGGCAGGGGAGGCAGAGAGATACAGGGAAGAGGAGGCAGAGAGATACAGGGCAGGAGAGACAGAGAGATACAGGGCAGAGGAGGCAGAGAGATACAGGGCAGGGGAGACAGAGAGATACAGGGCAGGGGAGACAGAGAGATGCAGGGCAGAGGAGACAGAGAGATACAGGGCAGGGGAGACAGAGAGATGCAGGGCAGAGGAGACAGAGAGATACAGGGCAGAGGAGGCAGAGAGATACAGGGCAGGGGAGGCAGAGAGATACAGGGCAGAGGAGGCAGAGGGATACAGGACAGAAAAGGCAGAGAGATACAGGCAGGGGAGGCAGAGAGATACAGGGCAGGGGAGACAGAGAGATACAGGGCAGAGGTGGTAGAGAGATACAGGGCAGGGGAGACAGAGAGATACAGGGCAGAGGAGGCAGAGAGATACAGGGCAGGAGAGACAGAGAGATACAGGGCAGGGGAGGCAGAGAGATACAGGGCAGAGGTGGCAGAGAGATACAGGGCAGAGGAGGCAGAGAGATACAGGGCAGGGGAAGCAGAGAGATACAGGGCAGGGGAGGCAAAGAGATACAGGGCAGGGGAGGCAGAGAGATACGGGGCAGGGGAGGCAGAGATACAGGGCAGAGGAGGCAGAGAGATACAGGGCAGGGGAGGCAGAAAGATACAGGGCAGGGGAGGCAGAGAGATACAGGGCAGGGGAGGCAGAGAGATACAGGGCAGGGGAGACAGAGAGATACAGGGCAGGGGAGGCAGAAAGATACAGGGCAGGGGAGACAGAGAGATACAGGGCAGGAGAGACAGAGAGATACAGGGCAGAGGAGACAGAGAGATACAGGGCAGGGGAGACAGAGAGATACAGGGCAGGAGACACAGAGAGATACAGGGCAGGAGAGACAGAGAGATACAGGGCAGGAGAGGCAGAGAGATACAGGGCAGAGGAGGCAGAGAGATACAGGGCAGGGGAGGCAGAAAGATACAGGGCAGGGGAGGCAGAGAGATACAGGGCAGGGGAGACAGAGAGATACAGGGCAGGGGAGGCAGAGAGATACAGGGCAGAGGTGGCAGAAAGATACAGGGCAGGGGAGACAGAGAGATACAGGGCAGGAGAGACAGAGAGATACAGGGCAGAGGAGACAGAGAGATACAGGGCAGGGGAGACAAAGAGATACAGGGCAGGAGACACAGAGAGATACAGGGCAGGAGAGACAGAGAGATACAGGGCAGGAGAGGCAGAGAGATACAGGGCAGGGGAGGCAGAGAGATACAGGGAAGAGGAGGCAGAGAGATACAGGGCAGGAGAGACAGAGAGATACAGGGCAGAGGAGGCAGAGAGATACAGGGCAGGGGAGACAGAGAGATACAGGGCAGAGGAGGCAGAGAGATACAGGGCAGGGGAGACAGAGAGATACAGGGCAGAGGTGGCAGAGAGATACAGGGCAGGGGAGACAGAGAGATACAGGGCAGAGGGCAGGGGAGAGGAGGGCGGGGGAGGCAGAGAGATACAGGGCAGGGGAGGCAGAGATATACAGGGCAGGGGAGGAAGAGAGATACAGGGCAGGGGAGGCAGAGAGATACGGGGCAGGGGAGGCAGAGATACAGGGCAGAGGAGGCAGAGAGATACAGGGCAGGGGAGGCAGAGAGATACAGGGCAGAGGAGACAGAGAGATACAGGGCAGGAGAGGCAAAGAGATACAGGGCAGGAGAGACAGAGGGATACAGGGCAGGAGAGACAGAGAGATACAGGGCAGGAGAGACAGAGAGATACAGGATAGACGAGACAGAGAGATACAGGGTAGTGGAAGCAGAGAGATACAGGACAGAGGAGGCAGAGAGATACAGGCAGGGGAGGCAGAGAGATACAGGGCAGGAGAGACAGAGATACAGGGCAGGGGAGGCAGAGAGATACAGGGTAGTGGAAGCAGAGAGATATAGGACAGAAAAGGCAGAGAGATACAGGCAGGGGAGGCAGAGAGATACAGGGCAGGGGAGGCAAAGAGATACAGGGCAGGAGAGACAGAGAGATACAGGGTAGACGAGACAGAGAGATACAGGGTAGTGGAAGCAGAGAGATACAGGACAGAGGAGGCAGAGAGATACAGGCAGGGGAGGCAGAGAGATACAGGGCAAGAGAGGTAGAGAGATACAGGGCAGAGGAGGCAGAGAGATACAGGGCAGGAGAGGCAGAGATATACAGGGCAGGGGAGGCAGAGAGATACAGAGCAGAGGAGGCAGAGAGATACACGGCAGGGGAGGCAGAGAGATACAGGGCAGGAGAGGCAGAGAGATACAGGGCAGGGGAGGCAGAGAGATACAGGGCAGGAGAGGTAGAGAGATACAGGGCAGGGGAGGCAGAGAGATACAGAACAGAGGAGGCAGAGAGATACAGGGAAGGGGAGGCACAGAGATACAGGGCAGGGGAGGCAGAGAAATACAGGGAAGGGGAGGCAGAGAGATACGGAGCAGGAGAGACAGAGATACAGGGCAGGGGAGGCAGAGAGATACAGGGTAGGGGAGGCAGAGAGATATGGGGCAGGGGAGGCAGAGATACAGGACAGGGGAGGCAGAGAGATACAGGGCAGGAGAGGCAGAGAGATACGGGGCAGGGGAGGCAGAGAGATACAGAGCAGAGAAGGCAGAGAGATACAGAGCAGGGGAGGCAGATAGATACGGGGCAGGGGAGGCAGAGAGATATAGGACAGGGGAGGCAGAGAGATACAGGGCAGGGGAGGCAGAGAGATACGGGGCAGGGGAGGCAGAGAGATACAGGGCAGGAGAGACAGAGAGATACAGGGCAGAGGAGACAGAGAGATACAGGGCAGAGGAGGGAGAGAGATACAGGACAAGGGAGGCAGAGAGATACAGGGCAGAGGAGACAGAGAGATACAGGGAAGGAGAGGCAGAAAGATACAGGGCAGGGGAGGCAGAGAGATACGGGGCAGGGGAGGCAGAGAGATACAGGGCAGGAGAGACAGAGAGATACAGGGCAGAGGAGACAGAGAGATACAGGGCAGAGGAGGCAGAGAGATACAGGACAAGGGAGGGAGAGATACAGGGCAGAGGAGACAGAGAGATACAGGGCAGGAGAGGCAGAGAGATACAGGACAGGAGAGGCAGAGAGATACAGGGCAGGGGAGGCAGAGAGATACGGGGCAGGGGAGGGAGAGAGATACAGGACAGGGGAGGCAGAGAGATACAGGGAAGGGGAGGCAGAGAGATACGGGGCAGGGGAGGCAGAGAGATACAAGGAAGGGGAGGCAGAGAGATACAGGACAAGGGAGGCAGAGATACAGGGCAGAGGAGACAGAGAGATACAGGGCAGAGGAGGCAGAGAGATACAGGACAAGGGAGGCAGAGATACAGGGCAGAGGAGACAGAGAGATACAAGGCAGGAGAGGCAGAGAGATACAGGACAGGAGAGGCAGAGAGATACAGGGCAGGGGAGGCAGAGAGATACGGGGCAGGGGAGGCAGAGAGATACAGGACAGGTGAGGCAGAGAGATACAGGGAAGGGGAGGCAGAGAGATACGGGGCCTGGGAGGCAGAGAGATACAGGGAAGGGGAGGCAGAGAGATACAGGGCCTGGGAGGCAGAGAGATACAGGGAAGGGGAGGCAGAGAGATACAGAGCAGAGAAGGCAGAGAGATACAGGGCAGGAGAGGCAGAGAGATACAGGGCAGCGGAGACAGAGAGATACAGGACAGGGGAGGCAGAGACATACAGGGCAGAGGAGGCAGAGAGGTACAGGGCAGGAGAGGCAGAGAGATACAGGGCAGAGGAGGCAGAGAGATACAGGACAGAAGAGACAGAGAGATACAGGGCAGGAGAGGAAGAGAGATACAGGGCAGGGGAGGCAGAAAGATACAGGACAGGGGAGGCAGAGAGATACAGGGCAGGGGAGACAGAGAGATACAGGGCAGAGGAGGCAAAGAGGTACAGGGCAGAGGAGGCAGAGAGATACAGGACAAGGGAGGCAGAGATACAGGGCAGAGGAGACAGAGAGATACAGGGCAGAGGAGGCAGAGAGATACAGGACAATGGAGGCAGAGATACAGGGCAGAGGAGACAGAGAGATACAAGGCAGGAGAGGCAGAGAGATACAGGACAGGAGAGGCAGAGAGATACAGGGCAGGGGAGGCAAAGAGATACGGGGCAGGGGAGGCAGAGAGATACAGGACAGGGGAGGCAGAGAGATACAGGGAAGGGGAGGCAGAGAGATACGGGGCCTGGGAGGCAGAGAGATACAGGGAAGGGGAGGCAGAGAGATACAGGGCCTGGGAGGCAGAGAGATACAGGGAAGGGGAGGCAGAGAGATACAGAGCAGAGAAGGCAGAGAGATACAGGGCAGGAGAGGCAGAGAGATACAGGGCAGGGGAGACAGAGAGATACAGGACAGGGGAGGCAGAGACATACAGGGCAGAGGAGGCAGAGAGGTACAGGGCAGGAGAGGCAGAGAGATACAGGGCAGAGGAGGCAGAGAGATACAGGACAGAAGAGACAGAGAGATACAGGGCAGGAGAGGCAGAGAGATACAGGGCAGGGGAGGCAGAGAGATACAGGGCAGAGGAGGCAGAGAGATACAGGGCAGGAGAGACAGAGAGATACAGGGCAGGAGAGGCAGAGAGATACAGGACAGGTGAGGCAGAGAGATACAGGGAAGGGGAGGCAGAGAGATACGGGGCCTGGGAGGCAGAGAGATACAGGGAAGGGGAGGCAGAGAGATACAGGGCCTGGGAGGCAGAGAGATACAGGGAAGGGGAGGCAGAGAGATACAGAGCAGAGAAGGCAGAGAGATACAGGGCAGGAGAGGCAGAGAGATACAGGGCAGGGGAGACAGAGAGATACAGGACAGGGGAGGCAGAGACATACAGGGCAGAGAGGTACAGGGCAGGAGAGGCAGAGAGATACAGGGCAGAGGAGGCAGAGAGATACAGGACAGAAGAGACAGAGAGATACAGGGCAGGAGTGGAAGAGAGATACAGGGCAGGGGAGGCAGAAAGATACAGGACAGGGGAGGCAGAGAGATACAGGGCAGGGGAGACAGAGAGATACAGGGCAGAGGAGGCAAAGAGGTACAGGGCAGAGGAGGCAGAGAGATACAGGACAAGGGAGGCAGAGATACAGGGCAGAGGAGACAGAGAGATACAGGGCAGAGGAGGCAGAGAGATACAGGACAATGGAGGCAGAGATACAGGGCAGAGGAGACAGAGAGATACAAGGCAGGAGAGGCAGAGAGATACAGGACAGGAGAGGCAGAGAGATACAGGGCAGGGGAGGCAAAGAGATACGGGGCAGGGGAGGCAGAGAGATACAGGACAGGGGAGGCAGAGAGATACAGGGAAGGGGAGGCAGAGAGATACGGGGCCTGGGAGGCAGAGAGATACAGGGAAGGGGAGGCAGAGAGATACAGGGCCTGGGAGGCAGAGAGATACAGGGAAGGGGAGGCAGAGAGATACAGAGCAGAGAAGGCAGAGAGATACAGGGCAGGAGAGGCAGAGAGATACAGGGCAGGGGAGACAGAGAGATACAGGACAGGGGAGGCAGAGACATACAGGGCAGAGGAGGCAGAGAGGTACAGGGCAGGAGAGGCAGAGAGATACAGGGCAGAGGAGGCAGAGAGATACAGGACAGAAGAGACAGAGAGATACAGGGCAGGAGAGGCAGAGAGATACAGGGCAGGGGAGGCAGAGAGATACAGGGCAGAGGAGGCAGAGAGATACAGGGCAGGAGAGACAGAGAGATACAGGGCAGGGGAGGCAGAGAGATACAGGGCAGGGGAGGCAGAGAGATACAGGGCAGGGGAGACAGAGATACAGGACAGGGGAGACAGGGAGATACAGGGCAGGGGAGGCAGAGATATATGAGACACTATAGGTAAATAGATACAGAGCAGGGGAGTCAGATAGTCTGAAAATTGGCTGTGTCACCTCTAAAATAGCAAACCACAGAAACCATCCCAAATATACATGATCTGATGATCTCCAGTGCTTAGGCAGGGTGCGGCAGTTATGAGCAGGTTTCTATAATTACAGTCCATGCTGACTGTCACGGAGCGAAGGTATACGTCCTTCCTCCGGAGGATATCTTGAATCAACACGGACGCAAGAGGTCGGGAGACAACAGCAATTTATTGTAATCCACAAAGTTAGTAGGCGGCGGCAGTCACATCAACCGTAACAACAATAAGTCCACGGAAGTCACATCCAATAATAGCTTTGGCTCCTTGGTCCTGTAACTAAATCCTGGCTCTCTGCAGAGCTGTGCACAGGCCGGCTAACTCATATAACTGCTCACTACAACTATATACTAACATCTGTTACATCCTATATCTGTGGGTGGGAAGGGCTGAGTCACAGATCCTTCCCCCCTCACCTATACCAAGGAGAGCAGACTCCCTGTCTACTATGGACAATGCACCGTCCAACATCTTCTTGGGGACACTAATCAGATTATCTCCACCCATTGTCCTCACTGGTCCTCACTAGTTAGAGGGATTTGCATACAATGTGCTAACACACTAGACCCCCAATCAGCCAACTACACATTGATGTATACAACAGGTTAGAGAATACATTCCACACCAAATATATATTACACATGGCCTATAGTATAGACTCTAACCATCCCGTGACACTGACTTCAACCTGTCCCTTTATATGGCCTGTCCTATAATAAATATTGTCTATAGATAAATCCAAAACAAAATTTACCATTAGTCTGGCGCCCCCCTGCTGTTTCTACGAATATCCTTTACTGTATCTATCTCAATATATGTAACAAGGTGGACACATCTGCTCAGTTTTGTGTAAAAAAACACCAAAGCGGAAACTACCAAACCTAAGGGAGATAAAAAGAATATATAATAGTAAACCGTGCGGGAGGTGTATACACTGATAACAGGCTGGTGCTGAATGCTATGGAGGAGAAGGAGGATGCTTTATATACTATACTAGCAGGAGGACGCGGCTTCGCACGGGTATAATTTCATTTTTTGTTTGTGTAGTGGCCCTATAAGAATTGCCAGTTTTGCACTCGTGTATTTTTGTATGTCGTTTGTGTGTCTGTGTGTTTCTGCCCACGACTTCATCTGCGTGTTGTTGGCTTCGATGATCCGCTTATATTCAGTAAATTGCTGCCGTCGATGGTTTGCCTCCTCCGGCATTTTGGCAGCTCTTACACTGTCCTGCTGCTGAACTTGTCCTCACACCGTGCCTGTGATTGTTCCATAATCTCAGCAGCTCGCTGGATGCATATAATAAGCGTGTTGTTGGCGCCGATGATCCCCCTTAGCTCCGCTTGAGGAGAACTCTGTGACTTCTGGCTTCCTTCATAGCTCTCGTTTTAGAATTTTGCAACAAATTAGATTTTCTTTTCCCCGGCATGTTTAAAACTAGCACACTGCCAATTTGGATTAGGGGGCGTTCACACTACCGTCGGTGTCCGACATGTAGTGTCCGCTCCTAGTGTCCGCTCAAAATCTGTCACGGACACTAGGAGCGGGACACTAGATGTGTCCGTGACACCTGTCATTCACTTGAATGGGCATCAGGTGCGTTCTTTTGCACTCCGTGCCCATCCTTTCCTGTCCGCAAGAGAAGATGTCCGACTTCTGAGGGTTAGCGTGTGATTACATAGAGAGATAACAGCCCCTGGGACCTGAGATAAGGCTGCTGGAGGAGGAGTGTAATATAGTATATGAACATAAATTCATAACAGTCATGAAACCATGTCATTTACCGGGATAAAAAAGTAGCCGATGTGTTAATTGAGGTTACAATCTATCTATGTGCTGAATTTCATTCAAATTCATTCAGCCGTTTTTTGCGTGATTGAGGAACAAACACCCAAACTTACACATTTATAATATTAGTAGGATTTATATCTATATTCTATGTACAATATATGTGCATTGTACTGGCATTACATGTATATTATATTTATATTTTATGTACATTGTATTGTTTAATTGCTTACTACAGTACATTATATTGTATATGTATTATCTGTATATAGATCACATGTATATTATATGTACCGTGTATGATATTCATATTGTATGTATATTATATATGTTACATGTATATATTATGTATATTTTACAGTCCATAGTGATCTTGTGTGTCCTTCCTCTTCGTCATACAATCCACTCGCCTTCTAGGACTATTTGCAGGCTGTAGATTGCCGCGGGACGTTCTCTCGCTGTGTTGGCGCATTGTTTGTGCTCTCCGTGCCGTGTAACATTCCTGACCTGTGTCCTAGTTGGAGAATTGCCGGCAGTAACTTCACTTTCATTTCTCGCTTCTCCGAGCCAACCC
Organism: Leptodactylus fuscus; assembly: GCF_031893055.1. Taxonomy (NCBI): domain Eukaryota; kingdom Metazoa; phylum Chordata; class Amphibia; order Anura; family Leptodactylidae; genus Leptodactylus; species Leptodactylus fuscus. The sequence continues at coordinate 17,681,352 of NC_134265.1, forward strand.
AGTCATTAATGTCTTTACATGGCATTGTACACATGAATAATACATGGACAGTCCTTGTTTACCCCCGGAGTTATAGATTTGTGTGGATAGCTGCCAAATGGCGTGTGCCACCGGGGGGGCGGTAAAAACTGTGCCAAACATAAAGAGGTTCCTCAGTATGGTGCAGGTCGGTCCATGGCCGGATTGTCTCTACTAGGGCACTGGGGTAACATCTATTCTGCAGGGGACGCTGGGAATAAGCGTTTCTTTCCCCACCATAGCACCCCCGCAGGTGAAATAAAGTATGGCATCATGAAATCAATGCTCTGTCTATGTAATCCAAGGACGGTTTGGGTCCTCCAGAGACTGAGACACTCTTTGTTGATGCTTCAGGACCCTCATTTACAACCAGACAACACCCTTTTATAAGGAATCTATAACAGTCACTGTGTTTTTGCATAATTGTTCCCAATTTTTTGCACGTTTCCTGCACTGTCCACTAGAGAGCGCTTCAAACCATAGTACTTTCATGTATTTAGTCTTTGTCTTATTGCATGTGACATACAGTCGGGTTATTTACATCTTGTAGTTCTAGGAAATAATAGTGACTCCCCACTGAGGTTTTCGGATGACTGTCCCCCGTTTGCTCAGAGATCCCGGATTTCTTGGAATTAAATAATGGAAAACATTCGGAAAAAAGCGTTGGATACAAAGTTGTCCTGTAATGTGTAATGTGCTGCGTAGTCAGTACTCAGTAGTGAGGGTCTGTATTTTGGGGACTATCATAGGGCTAATATGGCTGAGGATATTGTGGCTGACATGGGGGCATTGTGGCCAGTATAAGGGGCATTGTGGCTAGTATAAGGGGCACCGTGGCTGTCTTAAGATCATTGTGACTAGTATAAGGGGCATTGTGGCTAGCATGGGGGCATTGTGATTAGTATAAGGGGAATTGTGGCTAGTATAAGGGGCATTGTGACTGACATGGGGGCATTGTGATTAGTATAAGGGGCATTGTGGCTAACATGAGGGCATTGTGACTAGTATAAGGGGCATTGTGGCCAATATAAGGGGCATTGTGGCCAATATAAGGGGCATTGTGGCCAGTATAAGGGGCACCGTGGCTGTCTTAAGATCATTGTGACTAGTATAAGGGGCACTGCGGCTAGCATGGGGGCATTGTGATTAGTATAAGGAACATTGTGGCTAACATGAGGGCATTATAACTAGTATAAGGGTCATTGTGGCTGACATGAGGGCATTCTGACTAGTATAAGGAGCATTATGACTAGTATAAGGGGCATTGTGGCTAACATGGGGGCATTATGACTACTATAAGGGGTGTTGTGGGTGACATGGGGGCATTGTGACTAGTATAAGGGGCATTGTGGCTGACATGGGGGCATTGTGACCAGAATAAGGGACATTGTGGCTATCATGGGGCATTGTGACTAATATAAGGGACATTGTGGCTAACATGGGGGTATTATGGCATTCCATTGGGTCTTACTGTAACTGTTCTATGGATCAGTGTGGCTCTTATGGGTGGGAATGGGACTGGCATTGTAGGAGGCATGGGGCATAGCGGCTGCAATAACGGGCACTGATCTAGGATGACGGCCATTGTTCCCATATAACCCAATGCTACCCCTGTACAGGAGCAAGCAGTGTAGTCATAGGGACGCAGACACATGGACACTTACAGGAGACGTAAATTCTAGATATTCCGGGAATTCTCCTTTAACACAACCTGGATAATAAGAGGTTAATTTGCGCCCGGATTTTCTGGATTTTCTCATTTCCCGCACATGCATTATTAATATTTATTACAGAAACCACTGAAAACATATATAAAGTGTCTGAACCCGTCTGCTAATGGTTCCCCCCCATAACCAGTGACAGGAACCTTAGAGTGAAGTAAGGCGTTATATCTAGAGATGAGCGAACAGTGTTCTATCGAACTCATGTTCGATCGGATATTAGGCTGTTCGGCATGTTCGAATCGAATCGAACACCGCGTGGTAAAGTGCGCCATTACTCGATTCCCCTCCCACCTTCCCTGGCGCCTTTTTTGCTCCAATAACAGCGCAGGGTAGGTGGGACAGGAACTACGACACCGGTGACGTTGAGAAAAGTAGGCAAAACCCATTGGCTGCCGAAAACATGTGACCTCTAATTTAAAAGAACAGCGCCGCCCAGGTTCGCGTCATTCTGAGCTTGCAATTCACCGAGGATGGAGGTTTCCGTCCAGCTAGCTAGGGCTTAGATTCTGGGTAGGCAGGGACAGGCTAGGATAGGAAGGAGAAGACAACCAACAGCTCTTATAAGAGCTAAATTCCAGGGAGAAGCTTGTCAGTGTAACGTGGCACTGACGGGCTCAATCGCCGCAACCCAGCTTTCCCAGGATCCTGAATGGAATACACTGTCAGTGTATTCCCGTATACCCGATATATACCCCCGATACCCGTTCCAACGGTGTGCCCCCCCACCTTCACCCCAGAAATACCCTGCAAGTCCCCTAGCAATAGAATTGGGGCTATATACACCCACTATTTTTGCTACTGCCATATAGTGCCATTGTCTGACTGGGAATTCAAATAATATATTGGGGTTATAAATACCCTCATTTCTTGCTACTGCCATATAGTGCCAGTTTCTGACTGGTAATTCAAAGAATATATTGGGGTTACGTGCACCCACAATTTTTACTACTGGTATACAGTGCCATTGTCTGACTGGGAATTCAAAGAATATATTGGGAATACAAATACCCTCATTTCTTGCTACTGGTATATAGTGCCATTGTCTGACTGGGAATTCAAAGAATATATTGGGGTTACGTGCACCCACAATTTTTACTACTGGTATACAGTGCCATTGTCTGACTGGGAATTCAAAGAATATATTGGGAATACAAATACCCTCATTTCTTGCTACTGCCATATAGTGCCAGTGTCTGACTGGGAATTCAAAGAATATATTGGGGTTACGTGCACCCACAATTTTTACTACTGGTATACAGTGCCATTGTCTGACTGGGAATTCAAAGAATATATTGGGAATACAAATACCCTCATTTCTTGCTACTGCCATATAGTGCCAGTTTCTGACTGGTAATTCAAAGAATATATTGTGGTTACGTGCACCCACAATTTTTACTACTGGTATACAGTGCCATTGTCTGACTGGGAATTCAAAGAATATATTGGGAATACAAATACCCTCATTTCTTGCTACTGCCATATAGTGCCAGTTTCTGACTGGTAATTCAAAGAATATATTGTGGTTACGTGCACCCACAATTTTTACTACTGGTATACAGTGCCATTGTCTGACTGGGAATTCAAAGAATATATTGGGAATACAAATACCCTCATTTCTTGCTACTGCCATATAGTGCCAGTTTCTGACTGGGAATTCAAAGAATATATTGGGGTTACAAATACCCTCATTTCTTGCTACTGCCATATAGTGCCAGTTTCTGACTGGTAATTCAAAGAATATATTGGGGTTACGTGCACCCACAATTTTTACTACTGGTATACAGTGCCATTGTCTGACTGGGAATTCAAAGAATATATTGGGGTTATAAATACCCTCATTTCTTGCTACTGCCATATAGTGCCAGTGTCTGACTGGGAATTCAAAGAATATATTGGGGTTACGTGCACCCACAATTTTTACTACTGGTATACAGTGCCAATTTCTAACTAGGAATTCAAAATGCGCAAGGCTCCCGGAAAGGGACGTGGACGAGGCCGTGGGCGAGGTCGGGGGAATGGTTCTGGGGAGCAAGGTAGCAGTGAAGCCACAGGGCGTCCCGTGCCTACTCCTGTGGGGCAGCAAGCATTGCGCCACTCCACAGTGCCAGGGTTGCTTGCCACATTAACTAAACTGCAGGGTACAAACCTTAGTAGGCCCGAGAACCAGGAACAGGTCTTGCAATGGCTGTCAGAGAACGCTTACAGCACATTGTCCAGCAGCCAGTCAGACTCTGCCTCCTCTCCTCCTATTACCCAACAGTCTTGTCTTCCTTCCTCCCAAAATTCCGAAGCTTTACAGAACAATAACCCAAACTGTCCCTGCTCCCCAGAGCTGTTCTCCGCTCCTTTCATTGTCCCTCAACCTGCCTCTCCACGTCACGATTCCACGAACCTAACAGAGGAGCATCTGTGTCCAGATGCTCAAACACTAGAGTCTCCTCCATCTCCGTTCGATTTGGTGGTGGATGACCAGCAACCCACCCTCATCGACGATGATGTGACGCAGTTGCCGTCAGGGCATCCAGTTGACCGGCGCATTGTGCGGGAGGAGGAGATGAGACAGGAGTTGGAAGAGGAAGTGGTGGATGATGAGGACACTGACCCGACCTGGACAGGGGGGATGTCAAGCGGGGAAAGTAGTGTGGATGTTGAGGCAGGTGCAGCACCAAAAAGGGTAGCTAGAGGCAGAGGCAGAGGTCAGCAGCTTAGGCGAAGCCAGGCCACACCCGGAATCTCCCAAGATGTTCCAGTTCGTACCCAGCCCCGAAAAACTCCCACCTCGAGGGCACGTTTCTCGAAGGTGTGGAGTTTTTTCAAGGAATGCGCCGAGGACAGATATAGTGTTGTCTGCACAATTTGCCTCTCGAAATTGATTAGGGGCTCTGAGAAGAGCAACCTGTCCACCACTTCAATGCGCCGTCATTTGGAATCCAAGCACTGGAATCAGTGGCAGGCAGCAACGGCAGGACAAAGGCCGCCTGCCGTTCACGCCACTGCCACTGCCTCTGCCACTGCCTCTGCCTCTGCCACTGCCACTGCTGACTGTGCTGGCGATGCACTCCAGAGGACGAGCCAGGACACCACTTCATCTGCCTCCGCCACTTTGTTGACTTCTACCTCATCCTCCCCTGGTCCTGTCTTATCTCCTTCTCCTGCACCATCAAAGGCACCATCAGGCGTTTCTTTACAACAACCCACCATCTCTCAGACATTGGAGCGGCGGCAGAAATACACTGCTAACCACCCACACGCGCAAGCCTTGAACGCCAACATCGCTAAACTGCTGGCCCAGGAGATGTTGGCGTTCCGGCTTGTTGAAACTCCCGCCTTCCTGGACCTGATGGCAACTGCGGCACCTCGCTATGCCGTCCCTAGCCGTCACTACTTCTCCCGGTGTGCCGTCCCCGCCTTGCACCAGCACGTGTCACTCAACATCAGGCGGGCCCTTAGTTCCGCGCTTTGCACAAAGGTCCACTTGACCACCGACGCGTGGACAAGTGCATGCGGACAGGGACGCTACATTTCACTGACGGCACACTGGGTGAATGTAGTTGAGGCTGGGACTGCTTCCCAAACTGGCCCGGTGTACCTCGTCTCCCCGCCTAACATTCCTGGCAGGGACACGAGAAGAACACCCCCCTCCTCCTCCTCCTCTACCGCCTCCTCCTCCGCCACCGCCTCCTCCTCCGCCACCGCCTCCTCCTCCGCTGTTAGATTGACCCCAGCTACGAGTTGGAAACGTTGCAGCACTGGCGTTGGTAGACGTCAGCAGGCTGTGCTGAAGCTGATCAGCTTGGGGGACAGACAGCACACTGCCTCCGAGGTGAGGGATGCCCTCCTCGATGAGACGGCAATATGGTTTGAGCTGCTGCACCTGGGCCCAGGCATGGTCGTTTGTGATAACGGCCGGAACCTGGTAGCAGCTCTGGAGCTTGCCGGACTCCAACATGTTCCATGCCTGGCCCACGTCTTCAACCTAGTGGTGCAACGTTTCCTAAAGAGCTACCCCAATGTTCCAGAGCTACTGGTGAAAGTGCGGCGCATGTGCGCCCACTTTCGCAAGTCGACAGTAGCCGCTGCTAGCTTAAAATCTCTCCAGCAACGCCTGCATGTGCCACAACACCGGCTTTTGTGCGACGTCCCCACACGCTGGAACTCAACGTTTCAGATGTTGAATAGAGTGGTTGAGCAGCAGAGACCTTTGATGGAATACCAGCTACAAAACCCTAGGGTGCCACAAAGTCAGCTGCCTCAGTTTCACATCCATGAGTGGCCATGGATGAGAGACCTTTGTGACATCCTACGGGTCTTTGAGGAGTCCACAAGGAGGGTGAGCTCTGAGGATGCGATGGTGTGCCTTACAATCCCGCTCTTGTGTGTTCTGAGAGAATCCCTGATTGACATCAGGGATAACTCAGATCACACAGAGGAGTTAGGGATAGCATCCGATCCGTCACAGCTGGAGAGTAGGTCCACACATCTGTCCGCTTCACTGCGTTTAATGGAGGAGGAGGAGGAGGAGGAGGAAGAAGAGTTGTCCGATGATGTGATGGTGATACAGGAGGCTTCCGGGCAACTTCGAATCGTCCCATTGTTGCAGCGCGGATGGGTAGACATGGAGGATGAGGAGGAAATGGAGATTGAACTTTCCGGTGGGGCCAGAGGAGTCATGCCAACTAACACTGTGGCAGACATGGCTGAGTTCATGTTGGGGTGCTTTACAACCGACAAGCGTATTGTCAAAATCATGGAGGACAACCAGTACTGGATCTTTGCTATCCTTGACCCCCGGTATAAAAACAACATCTCGTCTTTTATTCCGGTAGAGGGGAGGGCCAATCGCATCAATGCTTGCCACAGGCAATTGGTGCAGAATATGATGGAGATGTTTCCAGCATGTGACGTTGGCGGCAGGGAGGGCAGTTCCTCCAGTAGGCAACCAAGTTCTCACCGGTCCACACAAACGAGGGGCACACTGTCTAAGGTCTGGGACACCTTGATGGCACCCCCTCGCCAAAGTGCCGCCACGGAGGGTCCTAGTGTCACCAGGCGTGAGAAGTATAGGCGCATGTTGCGGGAATACCTTTCCGACCACAGCCCTGTCCTCTCCGACCCCTCTGCGCCCTACACGTATTGGGTGTCGAAGTTGGACCTGTGGCTTGAACTTGCCCTATATGCCTTGGAGGTGCTGTCCTGTCCTGCCGCCAGCGTCCTATCTGAGAGGGTGTTCAGTGCAGCCGGTGGCATCATCACTGACAAGCGCACCCGTCTGTCAGCTGAGAGTGCCGACCGGCTCACTTTGATAAAAATGAACCACCACTGGGTAGAGCCGTCATTTTTGTGCCCACCTGTGTAAAGCACCCCAACATGAAACTCCATGTCTGTACTCAACCTCTCCAATTCCTCCGCATCCTCATACTCATCCACCATAAGCGTTGCACAATTCTGCTAATACTAGGCTCCCTCCACCCTGATTTCCCCCAACTCTGCTGGTTAGAGGCTCCCTCCACCCTGATTTCCACCAACTCTGCTGGTTAGAGGCTCCCTCCACCATGAATTTGCCCAAACTGGGCTGTTTAGAGGCTCCCTCCACCATGAATTGGTCCAAACTGGGGTTTTTAGAGGCTCCCTCCACCATGAATTGGTCCAAACTGGGCTGTTTAGCGGCTCCCTCCACCATTAATTGGTCCAAACTTGGCTGTTTAGAGGCTCCCTCCACCATTAATTGGTCCAAACTGGGCTGGTTAGAGGCTCCCTCCACCATGAATTGGTCCAAACTGGGTTTTTTAGAGGCTCCCTCCACCATGAATTGGTCCAAACTGGGGTTTTTAGAGGCTCCCTCCACCATGAATTGGTCCAAACTGGGCTGTTTAGCGGCTCCCTCCACCATTAATTGGTCCAAACTGGGCTGGTTAGAGGCTCCCTCCACCATGAATTTGCCCAAACTGGGCTGTTTAGAGGCTCCCTCCACCATGAATTTGCCCAAACTGGGCTGTTTAGAGGCTCCCTCCACCATGAATTGGTCCAAACTGGGCTGTTTAGCGGCTCCCTCCACCATTAATTGGTCCAAACTGGGCTGGTTAGAGGCTCCCTCCACCATGAATTTGCCCAAACTGGGCTGTTTAGAGGCTCCCTCCACCATGAATTGGTCCAAACTGGGGTTTTTAGAGGCTCCCTCCACCATGAATTGGTCCAAACTGGGCTGTTTAGCGGCTCCCTCCACCATTAATTGGTCCAAACTGGGCTGGTTAGAGGCTCCCTCCACCATGAATGTGCCCAAACTGGGCTGTTTAGAGGCTCCCTCCACCATGAATTGGTCCAAACTGGGGTTTTTAGAGGCTCCCTCCACCAGGAATTGGTCCAAACTGGGCTGTTTAGCGGCTCCCTCCACCATTAATTGGTCCAAACTGGGCTGGTTAGAGGCTCCCTCCACCATGAATGTGCCCAAACTGGGCTGGTTAGAGGCTCCCTCCACCATGAATTGGTCCAAACTGGGGTTTTTAGAGGCTCCCTCCACCATGAATTGGTCCAAACTTGGCTGTTTAGAGGCTCCCTCCACCATTAATTGGTCCAAACTGGGCTGGTTAGAGGCTCCCTCCACCATGAATTGGTCCAAACTGGGTTTTTTAGAGGCTCCCTCCACCATGAATTGGTCCAAACTGGGTTTTTTAGAGGCTCCCTCCACCATGAATTGGTCCAAACTGGGCTGTTTAGAGGCTCCCTCCACCATTAATTGGTCCAAACTGGGCTGTTTAGCGGCTCCCTCCACCATTAATTGGTCCAAACTGGGCTGGTTAGAGGCTCCCTCCACCATGAATGTGCCCAAACTGGGCTGTTTAGAGGCTCCCTCCACCATGAATTTGCCCAAACTGGGCTGGTTAGAGGCTCCCTCCACCATGAATTGGTCCAAACTGGGGTTTTTAGAGGCTCCCTCCACCATGAATTGGTCCAAACTTGGCTGTTTAGAGGCTCCCTCCACCATTAATTGGTCCAAACTGGGCTGGTTAGAGGCTCCCTCCACCATGAATTTGCCCAAACTGGGCTGGTTAGAGGCTCCCTCCACCATGAATTGGTCCAAACTGGGGTTTTTAGAGGCTCCCTCCACCATGAATTGGTCCAAACTTGGCTGTTTAGAGGCTCCCTCCACCATTAATTGGTCCAAACTGGGCTGGTTAGAGGCTCCCTCCACCATGAATTGGTCCAAACTGGGTTTTTTAGAGGCTCCCTCCACCATGAATTTGCCCAAACTGGGCTGTTTAGAGGCTCCCTCCACCATGAATTGGTCCAAACTGGGCTGGTTAGAGGCTCCCTCCACCATGAATTTCCCAAAACTTGGCTGTTTAGAGGCTCCCTCCACCATTAATTGGTCCAAACTGGGCTGGTTAGAGGCTCCCTCCACCATGAATTTCCCAAAACTTGGCTGTTTAGAGGCTCCCTCCACCATTAATTGGTCCAAACTGGGCTGGTTAGAGGCTCCCTCCACCATGAATTTGCCCAAACTGGGCTGTTTAGAGGCTCCCTCCACCATGAATTGGTCCAAACTGGGTTTTTTAGAGGCTCCCTCCACCATGAATTGGTCCAAACTGGGCTGTTTAGAGGCTCCCTCCACCATGAATTTGCCCAAACTGGGCTGGTTAGAGGCTCCCTCCACCATGAATTGGTCCAAACTGGGGTTTTTAGAGGCTCCCTCCACCATGAATTGGTCCAAACTTGGCTGTTTAGAGGCTCCCTCCACCATTAATTGGTCCAAACTGGGCTGGTTAGAGGCTCCCTCCACCATGAATTGGTCCAAACTGGGTTTTTTAGAGGCTCCCTCCACCATGAATTGGTCCAAACTGGGGTTTTTAGAGGCTCCCTCCACCATGAATTGGTCCAAACTGGGCTGTTTAGCGGCTCCCTCCACCATTAATTGGTCCAAACTGGGCTGGTTAGAGGCTCCCTCCACCATGAATGTGCCCAAACTGGGCTGTTTAGAGGCTCCCTCCACCATGAATTTGCCCAAACTGGGCTGGTTAGAGGCTCCCTCCACCATGAATTGGTCCAAACTGGGGTTTTTAGAGGCTCCCTCCACCATGAATTGGTCCAAACTTGGCTGTTTAGAGGCTCCCTCCACCATTAATTGGTCCAAACTGGGCTGGTTAGAGGCTCCCTCCACCATGAATTTGCCCAAACTGGGCTGGTTAGAGGCTCCCTCCACCATGAATTGGTCCAAACTGGGGTTTTTAGAGGCTCCCTCCACCATGAATTGGTCCAAACTTGGCTGTTTAGAGGCTCCCTCCACCATTAATTGGTCCAAACTGGGCTGGTTAGAGGCTCCCTCCACCATGAATTGGTCCAAACTGGGTTTTTTAGAGGCTCCCTCCACCATGAATTTGCCCAAACTGGGCTGTTTAGAGGCTCCCTCCACCATGAATTGGTCCAAACTGGGCTGGTTAGAGGCTCCCTCCACCATGAATTTCCCAAAACTTGGCTGTTTAGAGGCTCCCTCCACCATGAATTGGTCCAAACTGGGCTGGTTAGAGGCTCCCTCCACCATGAATTGGTCCAAACTGGGTTTTTTAGAGGCTCCCTCCACCATGAATTGGTCCAAACTGGGCTGTTTAGAGGCTCCCTCCACCATGAATTTGCCCAAACTGGGCTGGTTAGAGGCTCCCTCCACCATGAATTGGTCCAAACTGGGCTGGTTAGAGGCTCCCTCCACCATGAATTTGCCCAAACTGGGCTGTTTAGAGGCTCCCTCCACCATGAATTGGTCCAAACTGGGTTTTTTAGAGGCTCCCTCCACCATGAATTGGTCCAAACTGGGCTGTTTAGAGGCTCCCTCCACCATGAATTTGCCCAAACTGGGCTGGTTAGAGGCTCCCTCCACCATTAATTGGTCCAAACTGGGCTGGTTAGAGGCTCCCTCCACCATGAATTTGCCCAAACTGGGCTGTTTAGAGGCTCCCTCCACCATGAATTTGCCCAAACTGGGCTGTTTAGAGGCTCCCTCCACCATGAATTGGTCCAAACTGGGTTTTTTAGAGGCTCCCTCCACCATGAATTTGCCCAAACTGGGCTGGTTAGAGGCTCCCTCCACCATGAATTGGTCCAAACTGGGGTTTTTAGAGGCTCCCTCCACCATGAATTTGCCCAAACTGGGGTGTTTAGAGGCTCCCTCCACCATGAATTTGCCCAAACTCTGCTGGTTAGAGGCTCAATCCACCCTGATTTTCAAAACAAATGTTGGTGCCAACCTCAACTTACTACAAGGGCCAAATTCACTGCTGGTAACAAGCTCTCCTCACTGCAAGTGCCAAATACACATGTTTCAAGGTGTTTTCCTACTGTCAGAGAGGTGGTATTGAGTGTGTAAAGTGTGTAGTTGTTAGGCTGTGATGTTGGGGTAATAGAGGGTCTTTGGTGTGTTAGATGCCCCCAGACATGCTTCCCCTGCTGTCCCAGTGTCATTCCAGAGGTGTTGGCATCATTTCCTGGGGTGTCATAGTGGACTTGGTGACCCTCCAGACACGGATTTGGGTTTCCCCCTTAACGAGTATCTGTTCCCCATAGACTATAATGGGGTTCGAAACCCGTTCGAACACACGAACATTGAGCGGCTGTTCGAATCGAATTTCGAACCTCGAACATTTTAGTGTTCGCTCATCTCTAGTTATATCCTTTATATAAGGGGCATTGTGGCCGGCAGAAAGGCATTTTGACTATCAAGGGGCGCAGTGGTTGTTAAAGGGCTCACTGGGATTGCAATAGACATATTGGGTGAGGTGCTGGGCTATTATAATTGTATGGGTACATTGCGGTGGTCCTAGGGCTATTGTGGCTAGTATAAGGGTCATTGTGACTTCTATAGCAAACAATGTGGTTCGTATAGATAGAAGTGGGGCTGAAATATACAGAGAATGAATAAATCTACAGACATGAATGTATACAGGAATAGATCTATCATAATTTGGGGTATTCTCTGGGACAATGGCTTCCTGTAAGTCCCCGCACGTCTCCCGCCAGCGCCTGCAGTTACCGAATCTCTTGTCAGACTGAACGACATCTTTATAATGAAGTGACCAGGTCAAGACCTCAGAGAGAGCCGCAATATAACAGGCGAATGTAACCAGGAGTCTAAGAAAAAGTATTGATTCCTCTATGTTGGGTTATAGATGTCCTGTATACAGCACGGGCACCTCTAAGGCGGAAATACCTGGCACCGAGCCCGGACCACCATATAAATATATAGAGTTACCAGAATACTATGAATGAGTGAGAGCGATGTGTCTATAGGAAGATACAAAGATGTAGTATATAGCAAGATAGAATGTATGTATGGATGGATGGATGGATAGATAGATAGATAGATAGATAGATAGATAGATAGATAGGAGATAGATAGATAGATAGATAGATAGATAGATAGATAGGAGATAGATAGATAGATAGATAGATAGATAGATAGATAGATAGGAGATAGATAGATAGATAGATAGATAGATAGATAGGCGATAGATAGATAGATAGATAGATAGATAGATAGATAGGAGATAGATAGATAGATAGATAGATAGATAGATGATAGATAGATAGATAGATAGATAGATAGGAGATAGATAGATAGGAGATAGATAGATAGATAGATAGATAGATAGATAGATAGATAGATAGGAGATAGATAGATAGATAGATAGATAGATAGATAGATAGATAGGCGATAGATAGGAGATAGATAGATAGGAGATAGATAGATAAAATAGATAGATAGGAGATAGATAGATAGATAGATAGATAGATAGGCGATAGATAGATAGATAGATAGATAGATAGATAGATAGGAGATAGATAGATAGGAGATAGATAGATAGGAGATAGATAGGAGATAGATAGATAGATAGATAGATAGATAGATAGGAGATAGATAGATAGATAGATAGATAGGAGATAGATAGATAGATAGATAGATAGATAGATAGGCGATAGATAGATAGATAGATAGATAGATAGATAGATAGATAGGAGATAGATAGATAGATAGATAGATAGATAGATAGATAGGAGATAGATAGATAGATAGATAGATAGATAGAGGGATAGATAGATAGGAGATAGATAGATAGGAGATAGATAGATAGATAGATAGATAGATAGATAGATAGATAGGAGATAGATAGATAGATAGATAGATAGATAGATAGGCGATAGATAGGAGATAGATAGATAGATAGATAGATAGGCGATAGATAGATAGATAGATAGATAGATAGATAGATAGATAGGAGATAGATAGATAGGAGATAGATAGATAGGAGATAGATAGATAGATAGGAGATAGATAGATAGATAGATAGATAGGCGATAGATAGATAGATAGATAGATAGATAGATAGATAGGAGATAGATAGATAGGAGATAGATAGATAGGAGATAGATAGATAGGAGATAGAGAGATGATAGATAGATAGATAGATAGATAGATAGATAGATAGATAGATAGGCGATAGATAGATAGATAGATAGATAGATAGATAGATAGGCGATAGATAGATAGATAGATAGATAGATAGATAGGAGATAGATAGATAGGAGATAGATAGATAGGAGATAGATAGATAGGAGATAGAGAGATGATAGATAGATAGATAGATAGATAGATAGATAGATAGATAGGCGATAGATAGGAGATAGATAGATAGATAGATAGATAGATAGATAGATAGATAGATAGGAGATAGAGAGATAGATAGGAGATAGATAGATAGATAGATAGATAGATAGATAGATAGATATCACTAACTATCAGTAGTTGGAACATACAAGGGCTGAACGCCTCAGCCTTTGGATCTAAATCAAAAGATCCAGACTTCATAGACAGACTAAAAAACATAGACATTCAAATCCTCCTAGAGACATGGACCCGGGCAGATGACGAGTCCCTAACACCCATGGGCTACAAGGAATTCTCAGTGCCCGCCCAGAAAAATAAGACCACCAAACATGGCCGCCACTCAGGAGGCATACTAATATGGTACAAGGAGGAACTCAAAGAACACGTAAAAGCTATCAAACGTGGAACCAATCACATATGGATAAAAATAAGCAGCTCCATCCTCAGCGGCCAGCAGGACATCTATCTCTGTGCAGTATATATGCCCCCACCAGGGTCCCCCTACCACGACCCCGACACTTACGAGGTCCTACAAAGGGAAGCTGTCCACTTCCAACCCAAAGGCAGAGTACTAATATGCGGAGACCTGAATGCAAGGACAGGCACAGAGATAGACTACCTGCCTCCTGACGACAACCCACATACGCACGGTAGTGAGATCCACCACCCAGAACCCACACAGACAAGAAGAAACAGCCAAGACAGAATTGTCAACAAGAGTGGGAGACAACTGCTGAACATGTGCCGAAGCCTAGGACTGTACATAATAAACGGACGTACCACAGGCGATCCCAGAGGACGCTTCACACTAAACTCTCAAGTGGGCAACAGCGTTGTGGACTATGCCATTACAGACGCAGACCTGTCAGACATTGAAGACTTCACAATCGCACCTGACTCCCATCTATCAGACCACAACCAGATCCTACTATACATGAGAACCAGGAACAAAACACCCACACATGAGCCCCAACAGTCCGGCCTCTACAACCTACCAAGACATTTCACATGGGCCAACCACCAGGCCATAGAATATACCAACGCAACCAACCGACCCGAAATCAAGACACTGCTCACAAACTTCCATACAAACAACTATCAGCCAGACCAACAGGGAGTCACCAGAGCTGTGAAGGATCTCAAGTACATCCTACAGACCACAGCAGAACTAGCAGGCCTGAAACGAACCAAACCCATAAGACAAACCAACAAACAGTCCCACAAATGGTTCGACAGCGACTGCAAAGCACTACGCCATACCCTAAGAACAGCCTCCAACCAAAAACACAGGGACCCCAACAACAAGGAGGTGAGGGAAGCCTACAGCAATCTATGCAAGCAATACAAGGGCACCCTCAGAGAGAAGAAACAGAGATACCTCTCCCACAAAATTGAGCAACTAGAGGACTCCCTCCAGGACAGCTCATTCTGGGAGACCTGGCACCACATGGGCACAAAGCCCAAGAAAAACTCTCTCCACATCCAAAATGGCAATATCTGGCTCAACTACTTCAGAGGTCTCTACAAAAACATCCCAGAAGAAGAACTAACTCCAGAACAGCAACAGATAATCACCAAACTGAGGGACATGGAGAAAGTCATCAAAGACTTCCAGAACCCTCTGGACTCGCCAATCACCATAAAAGATATACAGGAAAGAATTGCCCTGCTGAAAGGCAAAAAGGCCAGTGGCCCTGACGGCATCCTACCAGAGATGATCAAATACAGCCCTCCAGCAATACACGCGGCACTGGCAAAGCTATTCACCCTCGTGCTCAATGCTGGACACTTCCCCGAAGACTGGAACAAAGGGCTCATAACCCCCATCTACAAGAATGGGGACCAATATGACCCCAACAACTACAGAGGGATCTGCGTCAGCAGCACGCTGGGGAAACTGTTCAACAGCATCATCAATAACAGAATCCTCACCTTCCTCACACAACACGGGGTCCTCAGCAAGAGCCAAGCAGGGTTCATGCCAAACCACCGCACCACAGACCATATCTACACCCTGCACAGCCTCATCAAGACGCACGTCCACAACACCAGAAGAGGCAAGATATTCGCCTGCTTCGTGGACTTTAAGAAGGCGTTTGATTCAGTATGGCACCCAGGCCTACTCCTAAAACTCCTAGAGAGTGGAATAGGAGGAAGAACGTACGACGTCATCAAGAGCTCCTACACCGGAAACCAGTGCAGTGTGAAGGTGAATGGGAAAAGGACAGCATACTTCCAACAGGCCCGAGGGGTCAGACAAGGCTGTAGCCTGAGCCCAACGCTCTTCAACATCTATATCAATGAACTGGCTACAGCCCTGGAGGCCTCACCAACCCCAGGCCTCACCCTGAACAATCGAGAGGTGAAGTTCCTGCTATACGCCGATGACCTCCTACTCCTGGCCCCCACCGAGAAAGACCTCCAAGAAAGCCTGTCAGTGCTGGAAAAATTCAGCACCACATGGGCCCTACCCATCAACCAGAAGAAGACCAAAATCATGGTATTCCAGAAAAAGGGCCACAATAAAGCCTCCACCACCCCACAATTCACACTGAACGGCTCCACACTGGAGAAAACCAACAGCTACACCTACCTGGGGCTGGAGCTCAGCCAATCAGGAAGCTTCAAAGCAGCAATAGAAACCCTGAAAGCAAAAGCCTGCAGAACCTTCTACGCCATCAGAAGACAACTGTACCACCTCAAACCACCGGTGAGGGTCTGGCTGAAGATATTTGATGCTGTCATCTCCCCGATCCTTCTCTATGGCAGTGAGGTTTGGGGCCCAGCCACCTACCCAGACCAGTCAAAGTGGGATTCCAGCCCAACAGAGAACTTCCACCTGGAGTTCTGCAAATACCTGCTACATGTCCATCGCAACACCACCAACATAGCCTGCAGGGCAGAGCTAGGCAGACTCCCCCTATGGCTCACCATACAGAAGAGGGCGCTAGCTTTCCAGGCACACATCCAGGGGAGCAAGCCTGACTCCTACCACCACCAAGCCTGGCTAAGCCACCTGAGCAAACCAGACACTCTCCAACCAAACAACAGCCAACCACCAAACCAAAAACACCAACAGATGATAACCAAGGCCGAAATAAAGGCGACCACAGAGGCAAACAGAGAGCGGTACATTGAAGAATGGAGAAACGAAATAAATAACTCCAAGAAACTCAACGTGTACCAATCCCTACAAAGGGACTACACCATGGCCACCTACCTGGAGAGAATACGCCACCCCAAGCACAGACAGACCCTGAGCCGATACAGACTGAGCGCCCACAACCTAGAGATAGAGACGGGGCGATACAGACAGACGTACAAGCCACGGGAGAAGAGACTGTGCCAGCACTGTGACCAGGGGGCCCTAGAAGACGAGACCCACTTCCTGCTACACTGCACCAAATACTCAGCTATGAGGGCCGTCTACTACCAAAGACTCTCTGCCCACATCCCAGACTTCACATCTGCAGACGAAAAGAGGAAACTCTACATCCTACTGGGAGAAGAAGAGGCCACTGTGGAGATCGCTGCCCAATACGTGTCCAGCTGTTACCAAACAAGAGGAAGATGAGACTCCACGGACTGTTATATTTATCCCAAATAGAGATAGATAGATAGATAGATAGATAGATAGATAGATAGATAGATAGGAGATAGATAGATAGGAGATAGATAGATAGATAGATAGATAGATAGATAGATAAATAGATAGATAGGAGATAGATAGATAGATAGATAGATAGATAGATAGATAGATAGGAGATAGATAGATAGATAGATAGATAGATAGGAGATAGATAGATAGATAGATAGATAGATAGATAGATAGGCGATAGATAGATAGATAGATAGATAGGAGATAGATAGATAGGAGATAGATAGATAGATAGATAGATAGATAGATAGATAGGAGATAGATAGATAGGAGATAGATAGATAGATAGATAGATAGATAGATAGATAGGAGATAGATGATAGATAGACAGATAGATAGACAGATAGATAGATAGATAGATAGATGATAGATATATAGATAGGAG
The DNA here is from genome assembly GCF_031893055.1 of Leptodactylus fuscus. Classification (NCBI taxonomy): domain Eukaryota; kingdom Metazoa; phylum Chordata; class Amphibia; order Anura; family Leptodactylidae; genus Leptodactylus; species Leptodactylus fuscus. The sequence continues at coordinate 17,698,787 of NC_134265.1, forward strand.
ATAGATAGATAGATAGATAGATAGGAGATAGATAGATAGATAGATAGATAGATAGATAGATAGGAGATAGATAGATAGATAGATAGATAGATAGATAGATAGATGATAGATAGATAGATAGATAGGAGATAGATAGATAGATAGATAGATAGATAGATAGGAGATAGATAGATAGGAGATAGATAGATAGATAGATAGATAGATAGATAGGAGATAGATAGATAGATAGATAGACAGATAGATAGGAGATAGATAGATAGGAGATAGATAGATAGATAGATAGATAGGAGATAGATAGATAGATAGATAGATAGATAGATAGATAGATAGGAGATAGATAGATAGATAGATAGGCGATAGATAGATAGATAGATAGATAGGAGATAGATAGATAGGAGATAGATAGATAGATAGATAGATAGATAGATAGATAGGAGATAGATGATAGATAGACAGATAGATAGATAGATAGATAGATAGATAGATAGATAGATAGATAGGAGATAGATATATAGATAGGAGATAGATAGATAGGAGATAGATAGATAGATAGATAGATAGATAGATAGATAGATAGATAGGAGATAGATAGATAGATAGATAGATAGATAGATAGATAGGAGATAGATAGATAGATAGATAGATAGATAGATAGATAGGAGATAGATAGATAGATAGATAGATAGATAGATAGATAGGAGATAGATAGATAGATAGATAGATAGGAGATAGATAGATAGATAGATAGATAGGAGATAGATAGATAGATAGATAGATAGATAGATAGATAGGAGATAGATAGATAGATAGATAGATAGATAGATAGATAGATGATAGATAGATAGATAGATAGATAGATAGATAGATAGGAGATAGATAGATAGATAGATAGATAGGAGATAGATAGATAGATAGATAGATAGGAGATAGATAGATAGATAGATAGGAGATAGATAGATAGATAGATAGATAGATAGATGATAGATAGATAGATAGATAGATAGATAGATAGATAGATAGATAGGAGATAGATAGATAGATAGATAGATAGATGATAGATAGATAGATAGATAGATATGAGATAGATAGATAGATAGATAGATAGATAGATAGATGATAGATAGATAGATAGATAGATAGATATGAGATAGATAGATAGATAGATAGATAGATAGATAGATAGGAGATAGATAGATAGATAGATAGATAGGAGATAGATAGATAGATAGATAGATGATAGATAGATAGATAGATAGATAGATAGATAGATAGGAGATAGATAGATAGATAGATAGATAGATAGATAGATAGGAGATAGATAGATAGATAGATAGATAGATAGATAGATAGATAGGAGATAGATAGATAGATAGATAGATAGATAGATAGATAGGAGATAGATAGATAGATAGATAGGAGAGAGATAGATAGATAGATAGATAGATAGATAGATAGATAGCAGATAGATAGATAGATAGGAGATAGATAGATAGATAGATAGATAGGAGATAGATAGATAGATAGATAGATAGATAGATAGATAGATAGATAGATAGATAGGAGATAGATAGATAAATAGATAGATAGATAGATAGATAGGAGATAGATAGATAGATAGGAGAGAGATAGATAGATAGATAGATAGATAGATAGATAGATAGGAGATAGATAGATAGATAGATAGATAGATAGATAGGAGATAGATAGATAGATAGATAGATAGATAGGCGATAGATAGATAGGTAGGAGATAGATAGATAGGAGATAGATAGATAGATAGATAGATAGATAGGAGATAGATAGATAGATAGATAGATAGATAGATAGGAGATAGATAGATAGATAGATAGATGATAGATAGATAGATAGATAGATAGATAGATAGATATGAGATAGATAGATAGATAGATAGATAGATAGATGATAGATAGATAGATAGATAGATAGATAGATAGATAGGAGATAGATAGATAGATAGATAGATAGATAGATGATAGATAGATAGATAGATATGAGATAGATAGATAGATAGATAGATAGGAGATAGATAGATAGATAGATAGATAGATAGATAGGAGATAGATAGATAGATAGATAGATAGATGATAGATAGATAGATAGATAGATAGATAGATAGATAGATAGGAGATAGATAGATAGATAGATAGATAGATAGGAGATAGATAGATAGATAGGAGAGAGATAGATAGATAGATAGATAGATAGATAGATAGCAGATAGATAGATAGATAGGAGATAGATAGATAGATAGATAGATAGGAGATAGATAGATAGATAGATAGATAGATAGATAGATAGATAGGAGATAGATAGATAGATAGATAGATAGATAGATAGGAGATAGATAGATAGATAGATAGATAGATAGATAGATAGGAGAGAGATAGATAGATAGATAGATAGATAGATAGGAGATAGATAGATAGATAGATAGATAGATAGATAGATAGGAGATAGATAGATAGATAGATAGATAGATAGATAGATAGATAGGCGATAGATAGATAGGTAGGAGATAGATAGATAGGAGATAGATAGATAGATAGATAGATAGATAGGAGATAGATAGATAGGAGATAGATAGATAGATAGATAGATAGATAGATAGATAGATAGATAGGAGATAGATAGATAGGAGATAGATAGATAGATAGGAGATAGATAATAGATAGACAGATAGATAGATAGATAGATAGATAGATAGATAGATAGATAGATAGGAGATAGATATATAGATAGGAGATAGATAGATAGGAGATAGATAGATAGATAGATAGATAGATAGATAGGAGATAGATAGATAGATAGATAGATAGATAGATAGGAGATAGATAAATAGATAGATAGATAGATAGATAGGAGATAGATAGATAGATAGATAGATAGATAGATAGATAGATAGATAAATAGATAGATAGATAGATAGATAGATAGGAGATAGATAGATAGATAGATAGATAGATAGGAGATAGATAGATAGATAGATAGATAGATAGATAGATAGATAGGAGATAGATAGATAGATAGATAGATAGATAGATAGATGATAGATAGATAGATAGATAGATAGATAGATAGATAGATATGAGATAGATAGATAGATAGATAGGAGATAGATAGATAGATAGATAGATAGATAGATAGGAGATAGATAGATAGATAGATAGATAGATAGATAGGAGATAGATAGATAGATAGATAGATAGGAGATAGATAGATAGATAGATAGATAGATAGATAGGCGATAGATAGATAGGTAGGAGATAGATAGATAGATAGGAGATAGATAGATAGATAGATAGATAGATAGATAGATAGATAGGAGATAGATAGATAGGAGATAGATAGATAGATAGATAGATAGATAAATAGATAGATAGATAGGAGATAGATAGATAGATAGATAGATAGATAGGAGATAGATAGGAGATAGATAGATAGATAGATAGATAGATAGATAGGAGATATATAGATATATAGATAGATAGATAGATAGATAGATAGGAGATAGATAGATAGGTAGGAGATAGATAGATAGATAGATAGATAGGAGATAGATAGATAGATAGATAGATAGATAGATAGGAGATACATAGATAGATAGATAGATAGATAGATAGATAGGAGATAGATAGATAGATAGATAGATAGATAGATAGATAGGAGATAGATAGATAGATAGATAGGAGATAGATAGATAGATAGATAGATAGATAGGAGATAGATAGATAGATAGATAGATAGATAGATGATAGATAGATAGATAGATAGATAGATGATAGATAGATAGATAGATAGATAGATGATAGATAGATAGATAGATAGATAGATATGAGATAGATAGATAGATAGATAGATAGATGATAGATAGATAGATAGATAGATAGATAGATAGATAGATAGGAGATAGATAGATAGATAGATAGATAGATAGATAGATGATAGATAGATAGATAGATAGATATGAGATAGATAGATAGATAGATAGATAGATAGGAGATAGATAGATAGATAGATAGATAGATAGATAGATAGATAGGAGATAGATAGATAGATAGATAGATGATAGATAGATAGATAGATAGATAGATAGATAGATAGATAGGAGATAGATAGATAGATAGATAGATAGATAGATAGATAGATAGGAGATAGATAGATAGATAGATAGATAGGAGATAGATAGATAGATAGATAGATAGATAGATAGATAGATAGGAGATAGATAGATAGGAGAGAGATAGATAGATAGATAGATAGATAGATAGATAGATAGCAGATAGATAGATAGATAGATAGGAGATAGATAGATAGATAGATAGATAGATAGATAGATAGATAGGAGATAGATAGATAGATAGATAGATAGATAGGAGATAGATAGATAGATAGATAGATAGATAGATAGATAGATAGATAGGAGATAGATAGATAGATAGGAGAGAGATAGATAGATAGATAGATAGGAGATAGATAGATAGATAGATAGATAGGAGATAGATAGATAGATAGATAGATAGATAGATAGGCGATAGATAGATAGGTAGGAGATAGATAGATAGGAGATAGATAGATAGATAGATAGATAGATAGATAGATAGATAGGAGATAGATAGATAGATAGATAGATAGATAGATAGATAGGAGATAGATAGATAGATAGATAGATAGATAGATAGGAGATATATAGATATATAGATAGATAGATAGATAGATAGATAGATAGGAGATAGATAGATAGATAGATAGATAGGAGATACATAGATAGATAGATAGATAGATAGATAGATAGATAGGAGATAGATAGATAGATAGGAGATAGATAGATAGATAGGAGATAGATAGATAGATAGATAGATAGATAGATAGATAGATAGATAGATAGGAGATAGATAGATAGGAGATAGATAGATAGATAGATAGATAGATAGATAGATAGATAGGAGATAGATAGATAGATAGATAGATAGATAGATAGGAGATAGATAGATAGGAGATAGATAGATAGATAGATAGATAGATAGATAGATAGATAGATAGGAGATAGATAGATAGATAGATAGATAGATAGATAGATAGATAGGACATAGATTATCTCTGTACTGTGACATCACTGTGTGTATTATCTCTGTACTGTGACATCACTGTGTGTATTATCCCTGTACTGTGACATCACTGTGTGTATTATCCCTGTACTGTGACATCACGGTGTATATTATCACTGTACTGTGACATCACTGTGTGTATTATCTCTGTACTGTGACATCACTGTGTGTATTATCCCTGTACTGTGACATCACTGTGTGTATTATCCTGTACTGTGACATCACTGTGTGTATTATCTCTGTACTGTGACATCACTGTGTGTATTATCTCTGTACTGTGACATCACTGTGTGTATTATCCCTGTACTGTGACATCACTGTGTGTATTATCCTGTACTGTGACATCACTGTGTGTATTATCCTGTACTGTGACATCACTGTGTGTATTATCCTGTACTGTGACATCACTGTGTGTATTATCCCTGTACTGTGACATCACTGTGTGTATTATCTCTGTACTGTGACATCACTGTGTGTATTATCTCTGTACTGTGACATCACTGTGTGTATTATCTCTGTACTGTGACATCACTGTGTGTATTATCTCTGTACTGTGACATCACTGTGTGTATTATCCTGTACTGTGACATCACTGTGTGTATTATCTCTGTACTGTGACATCACTGTGTGTATTATCCCTATACTGTGACATCACTGTGTGTATTATCCTGTACTGTGACATCACTGTGTGTATTATCTCTGTACTGTGACATCACTGTGTGTATTATCCCTGTACTGTGACATCACTGTGTGTATTATCTCTGTACTGTGACATCACTGTGTGTATTATCCTGTACTGTGACATCACTGTGTGTATTATCTCTGTACTGTGACATCACTGGGTGTATTATCCCTGTACTGTGACATCACTGTGTGTACTATCCCTGTACTGTGACATCACTGTGTGTATTATCCCTGTACTGTGACATCACTGTGTGTATTATCTCTGTACTGTGACATCACTGTGTGTATTATCCTGTACTGTGACATCACTGTGTGTATTATCTCTGTACTGTGACATCACTGTGTGTATTATCTGTGTACTGTGACATCACTGTGTGTATTGTCCCTGTACTGTGACATCACTGTGTGTATTATCTCTGTACTGTGACATCACTGTGTGTATTATCTCTGTACTGTGACATCACTGTGTGTATTATCTCTGTACTGTGACATCACTGTGTGTATTATCCTGTACTGTGACATCACTGTGTGTATTATTCCTGTACTGTGACATCACTGTGTGTATTATCTCTGTCCTGTGACATCACTGTGTGTATTATCCTGTACTGTGACATCAGTGTGTGTATTATCTCTGTACTGTGACATCACTGTGTGTATTATCTCTGTACTGCGACATCACTGTGTTTATTATCCCTGTACTGTGACATCACTGTGTGTATTATCCTGTACTGTGACATCACTGTGTGTATTATCCTGTACTGTGACATCACTGTGTGTATTATCTCTGTACTGTGACATCACTGTGTGTATTATCCTGTACTGTGACATCACTGTGTGTATTATCTCTGTACTGTGACATCACTGTGTGTATTATCCCTGTACTGTGACATCACTGTGTGTATTATCTCTGTACTGTGACATCACTGTGTGTATTATCCTGTACTGTGACATCACTGTGTGTATTATCTCTGTACTGTGACATCACTGTGTGTATTATCTCTGTACTGTGACATCACTGTGTGTATTATCTCTGTACTGTGACATCACTGTGTGTATTATCCCTGTACTGTGGCATCACTGTGTGTATTATCCTGTACTGTGACATCACTGTGTGTATTATCCTGTACTGTGACATCACTGTGTGTATTATCCTGTACTGTGACATCACTGTGTGTATTATCCTGTACTGTGACATCACTGTGTGTATTATCCTGTACTGTGACATCACTGTGTGTATTATCCTGTACTGTGACATCACTGTGTGTATTATCCTGTACTGTGACATCACTGTGTGTATTATCTCTGTACTGTGACATCACTGTGTGTATTATCTCTGTACTGTGACATCACTGTGTGTATTATCTCTGTACTGTGACATCACTGTGTGTATTATCCCTGTACTGTGACATCACTGTGTGTATTATCTCTGTACTGTGACATCACTGTGTGTATTATCCCTGTACTGTGACATCACTGTGTGTATAGGGATAGGCTAATAGTGATATTATATACATTATATTTCACCTCCTGCCCTAATACTTTATGTGTTTCCCTGTACGATCCTTTTACTATATGACCTAGAGCTGATCCCGCAGTTATAATCGCTCGGCCATGTCACGTGTCCCAGACTTGCATGTACATGTATAACATGTAATGTACCTGTAGTTTGTACAACATTCACCAGTACAGTAGATTATACAGGCGGTATATGCGGTGTCAGGCGGCTCAGTATACGGCTCCTCGGTACGATAGTTTGGTATGTAGCAGGTCACTGAACGAGGGAGTAACTGACAAGAAATATGTTACCTGAGAAATAAACAGATCTGGTGCAGCTGATGTGTCTGGCGATAATGGGGTGAGTTGCTACAACTCCTTTTACCCTTCATGTGCCAGGTATAATATAATGCAAACAGTAGCAATGCTCTGTGAGCTAAACAGTCTGGACCTTGACTGATACATTGTCCATGCTTCCTTTGATACAATATCCTACAGGCCTTAGAAGCAGCAGACTGACATTGTGCTGATATATAGTACACAAGTGCACCAGATTCTTCTCTACAAGTCACTGGGCCAGTTGTACCTCGGGACATAGAGGCCTGCAGATTATTGTACCCAGATGCAATGCCCTGCACGGGCTCCACCTGCACCGATACAGGAAAGGATGATGTCCATGTCATTGCAAGTACAAAAGGGATGGGAGGTCTTTAGGTACCTTCTCCATAGGAATGAATGGAAGCGGCCGGCACGCAGACTTTGCCGGAGGCCGACCGCTTAACCCCCTGTGTCCCGGCTGCGTCCATTCATTCCTATGGGTGCGTGCTATTTGAAATGGGAGTGTCAAATAGTACTCACTCATCTAGTTTTGTTTTATAATAGGCCGCTACCTGCCGGAGTATCCCCATCAGGTAGCGACCTCTTCACCAACCTCTCCGAACCTGCTCACTGCCGCCCCCCGCTTCCCCTTGTACTATAGGCCGCGGCGGGCAGTAGTGAATAGGCCCAGGCCGCGATCTCACTACCGCTATTATTATACTCGGGGGTCTTTTCAGGCCCTGAGTATAATAATCGGAGCCCCAGGGGAGGTGAAGGAACATAATAAACAATGTTACTCACCTCTCCGGGATCCAATGTTAATCCTAGCAGGCTTTGGGCCTGTATGATAATGTCCCAAATGTCACATAGTCTGGAATATTACCATATAGGCCTGAAGCCTGTGCTAGTAGTAGTAATAGCCTGTTACTGCTTGCACAGGCTTTGGGCCTATATGGTAACAGGCTATTACTACTAGCACAGGCTTCGGGCCTATATGGTAGTATCCCAGACCACGTGCTGTCTGGGACATTACCATACAGGCCAAGAGCCTGCTATTAACATCGGATCCCGGAGAGGTGAGTAACACTGTTTATTATGCTCCCTCACCTCCCCTGGGGCTTTGATTATTATACTCGGGGGTCTGAAAAGACCCCCGAGTATAATAATAGTTCATGGGTGGGCAACTGTGGACCATAATAGTTGGGTGGGAAACTGTGGGGCATAATAGAGCTTGAAGGGTCCACTGTGGCCCCTGTAACCTCTATTATGCCCCACGGTGGCTCAATAGACTGTGGCTCTAGGCTCAATATAGGCTCTAGGCTCAATGCCTCACCTCGGCCTCACACTACATAATTCACTCTTCCTTCTCTGATCTTTGCCCCAGTACCTGCTACATCAGAGCAACTCCAGCACCTGGTGCAGAGAAGGGCGGGGGAGACCTAAGAACGGGGAGTCCTGAGATGTATACTCACCGCTCTGACCCCAGACTCGCTGGTAACCAGTGAGTACATCCATCATAACTGACCCAGTCTGGTATTGCATCATCGCTCATCTGATGGTCATCTTGTAATACCCAGCCAGAGGCCGCAATGGGATGGTCAATCATGAACCTGCCCCCTTGTGTACACACCTGGACTTCAGAACACAGACGTACTGAGCAAGCTTGAGATATACACATTTGTGAACGTAACCTGTGACCGGTCATTACTGTGGCTCTAACCCTGGGCCCTCCTTTGGTGTTGGAGAGTAGATCAGAGTTTAAGAAGGAACAAAGTTTCTTCTCATTGACATTGAGTTCATGGTCCTGTAAGACTCCCCCAATGAGGAGGACCACAGGGATGACTCCAGAGATGACCCCAGAGATGACCAATACATTTTACCTGCCGTCATCTCCCGGATTATCGGACATACCCTTCAGACCGTGTCCTTATATAACGCGCGCCGTGTGAACGACTTGGGGACATCTTATCCTGTTTAGTAAGATTTTCAGGAAACGGAGTCAACAGGAAGGAAAGAAAGTTCCACTCGCTCCAAGACACCGATCCCGAGATGCAGCCACTTTGTAGAGGGAACTTCTTGTCTTTAACGTCCTTGGTTGGTCAATATGCGTTAACTAGTTCATGGCCAGGCGATGTCAGGCCCTATTCATATCTTCATACGGCATATTGATAGGGGGCTTAGTTTCTATGGGATGAGTTGTATTTTGTCTCATTTTTCGGTCATTTTTGGGAGGCCGCTTTGGTTCTTGTAGTTCAGTTTTTTTCTGTGGGTCGGTACGATTATAGCAATACCAAATTTATGGGATATCCTATCCTATTAATATTATAAATGTGAAAGTTTGTGAGTTTGGATGTTTGTGGGTTTGTGTGTTTGGATGTTTGGATGTTTGGATGTTTGTTCCTCAATCACGCAAAACCCGCTCGACCGATTTGGCTGAAATTTTCCACAAACATAGTCACTACACTCGCTTGCGCAATAGGCTACTTTTCGTCACAACAGCGCACATACATTTGTGCCAGGACCCCCACAAAACCCAAACTCACACTACCATCTCTGCAATCTCACACACTTTGGACCATAGCAAGCCACAAAATTCATATTGCCCTCTGCAGCCTCGCCCCTAACCCCACACAATCTCATATACATATACTTTACCACTTTGCCCCTCACCTTAACAATACTCCAGGAGGCTCTCTTTAACGCTCCGGAGCAGCCATGTTTGCCGACCCCCACCGCTCTGACAATCCGCGACACCGCCCACCCATGTCAATACCCCTAGGAAGTCTAATAAATGCAAAAAAAAAGTTTAAAAAAAAGTAAAAAAAAATATAAAAACAAATAAAAAGGATTAAAAATTCAAATCACCCCCCTTTCCCTAGAACACATATAAAAGTAGTTAAAAACTGTGAAACATATACATGTTAGGTATCCCCGTGTCCGAAATCGCCCGCTCTACAAAGCTATACAAATATTTTTCCTGTTCGGTAAACGCCGTAGCAGGAAAAATAGTCAAAAGTGCCAAAACGCCGTTTTTTCACTCTTTTTTTGATTCTGATAAAAATTTGAATAAAAAGTGATCAAAGCAATAACATTTCCCGAAAATGGTAGAACTAAAAAGTACACCCAACCCCGCAAAAAAAGACGCCCTATACATCCCCGTACACGGACGTATAAAAAAGTTACGGCTGTCGGAATATGACGACTTTTCCAAAAAAAATGTTTTAACACAGTTTTGGATTTTTTTAAGGGGGTCAAAATGTAAATAAAACCATATAAATTTGGTATCCCCGGAATCGTAACGAAACACAGAATACAGGGGACATGTCATTTTGGTTGCACAGTGAACGCCGTAAAACCAAAGCCCCTAAGAAAGTCGCAGAAATGCATTTTTTTGTCAAATCCACCCCATTCAGAATTTTTTTTTACCTGCTTCCCAGTACATTATATAGAATAATTAATGGTGGCATCATGAAAATTTGTCCCAAGAAAAATTAAGACCTCATATGACTCTGGAAGCGGAGAAATAAAAAAGTTATGGGGTTTAGAAGGAGGGGAGTCAAAAATGAAAAACCAAAATCAAAAAATGCCATCGACGGAAAGGGGTTAACTTCAAATACCTCTGTCCCAAAGTCACTATGTAAAGTTTCTCACAACACCGTATATATAGCAGCTCTAATACAAAGTGACTGCAACACAAAAGTCTCACGTATTCTCTGAATTACAGCAAAAACAAGATACAAAGTTACATTTCATATCCCATCCCTTATAGACAGTACGAAAACCTTACCCACACCTGTATATACCCACTGCTACAATCACCGCAGACGAAGTCGCGGGTACCAGCTAGTTTTTTATATTTTTGAAGAGCCAGAACTTTTTTTTTTATTATTTTTTCATTGACGGAGCTATTGCAGGACTTGTGTTTTACAGGATGAGTTGATCTTTTCATTTGCACCGTTGTGCAGCTGTTTGGTCACATCTTATTCTGTTTTTAGCTGAGCAGGATGAACAAAAACATAAATTTTGTGGGTTTTTTTCAATATTTTAAAATATTTTTCTGAATTTTTTTTCAGAAACGGCCCCCGTGCCTGGGACACCGGAGCATCGGGGACAGGTGAGTATTTATTTATTTATTTTTCACCTTCCTCCGGCCTACAGAGAGAAAACGTATTTCCAGATAACCCCTTTACTTTAATGTTTACCTAAACACAGCGCCACATGTTTGGTGGTGGCTATGTCAGGTACTGCAGTTCCGTCGCATTCATTTGAATTGCCGCTCCTTTACCTGGCTGATCGATGGCCGTATCAGGACTCAGACTCCTACCAAGCTCATACTCAAGAATAGGCAATTTCGGAGAACTCCTTTAAGGGGTAGTACAATTTAATGAGATGTTTTTGGAAGCTTTTTATTATATATTATGTAATTGTTGTATCTAGAGCCGGCTCTACGTTGTCTTCCCCAGCGCGGCGGCGTCCGTCTCCTGGCTGCGGTTCACACTGAACTAGATGGATGTAAGAAGATACAGAGCAATAAGAGTCTTGTCAGACAAGCGGCTGCCATTATTCTCAGTACATTACAGTCTATTACATTAGCCCTTCCAGTAACTCGCCCGCTACGGTTGATGTGATTTCATGAAGCTTTCAGTATTAATGGGCCCAGGACTTTGGGCTTTTTCTCTCATTTTTTCTACATGTTCCTACGAGAGCTGGAATCGGCAGGACGCGGTATTATATACATACGGTAGATTGAGAAGCGGATGATGGCGGTTTTTATGTTTGATTATACATTGAGCCAATCTTGAGATTTCAGGATCAATTTTAAAATCCGATTTCCGATCATTTTGCAGCCGATCCCGATCGTGAAATTTGCTCAATCGCTGATCGGGATCCAATCTTTCCCGATTACTCAGCCTTAATATTGAGACATCCATTGAAAATCGTCTTCCATGGATGGAGCCCTATTGCCATATAGTGTACTAGCTTTTACCCGCGGAACCTCGACCCCCTGCGGGACCCACCTGGAGCGGTGCGCAGCTTGTTGCTTTGCCTTGTGTCCGCAGCGGGCCCTTCCTACACCTGTGGGTCCATGGACCCTCGGGGCCCACCCTGCGGCCCGCTGGAACTGTTTACCTCTTCTCCCTCCTGGCGCCCGCCACCCCCCTTTCTCCCTACCCGCTTCCCCATGTGGTCACTCCTTCCTCCTACCCCGTGCCCCTTTGCCTCCCAGGAATGTGCCCCCTTCCCCCCCTAACCCCATGCCACCTTCTCCCGTGTTACCTACTCCATGCCCCCTTTTTCCCCCTACCCCATGCCCTCTTCCCCCGTCTTGCCTACTCCGTGCCCCCCCACCCTCTGGCCCGCTGGAACTCTTTATCTGGTCTCTGTCCTGGTGCCTGCCACCCCCCTTTGTCCCTACCCGCTTCCCCATGTGGTCACTCCTTCCTCCTACCCCATGCCCCCTTCCCCTGTCTTACCTACCCCATGCCCCCTTTTCCTCCCACCAGACCCTGCCGACCGTGCATCCCCTTTCCCCCTACCGACCTGTGGCCCCGTCCTCACCACACCCTGGGCTTCTGGTGCACCAATGTTCCGACTTGTAGTGTCCAGAGACAGCAGACGCTGCGGGACAGCTAGCCGAACTGGTGTTCCAGAGTGCGGGGCAGGTGACCCCCTGTCCGGCCACGGCAGAATACTGCGGTCCCGTGGTGAGGCCACACAGGTGGGGCAGCGTATGGACTGCCCCAGAGTAGAGGCCCTTGTGCAGGACGCTCCGGATCTCTCGGAGACAGCCATGTTGGTGTGGACGGCGGCTGGACGATAACTCCGCCCACATAGAGAAGCGGCACCCAATCAGGTGAGCTGCTGAAAGGGCTGGGATGACGTCATGCCAGGTCCCGCAGCGTGCCAGGTCCTGCAGCGAATTGAACCGTGAGAAGCACCGGGCACGGGAGTGAGTTGCGGTGGTGTACGGGAATTCCATGTAGCCTATCGTTCAATCCGGGACCCAAGGTATGTATGTGCGCAATTTCAGACAAATCCATTCACCCGTGTAGGTGTGATTGAGGAACAAACATCCAAACATCCAAACACACAAACATCCAAACACATTACGCCATATGGGTAACTCCCTTCTCTACCGTTATATTCAACTTTATCTGAGTGCTATAGAGTTGAGTTCGGCACTTGCTGCCCGGGATGGCACCCGAAATGTGGGACTGTCCCTCTTGACCTGGGGGCCCACTACCATAGAATCGGGTCCATTTGCACAACTAAAGGGGGTGCAGAGCTTGGTATAGCACTATGGTAGGCCCAGTATATAAGAGACCCCACAAGGATACAGTGTTTGTCCTATGATTATTGTAACCCTGGTCTACAGAAGCCCATAAGACCCTCTATCACATAAGAAGACACCAGTATTGGTAGTATAGCAGATTGGGGGCCCAGGATCCTACACCTTTAATGCCCAGGTTCACAGAATAATCTGCTGGTGGAGATACATTACATTTAAGGGTAGGGGTAATTACAGTGCGGGGTAATAATTATCTGCAGGGGTAGATGGGAGAATAGGATCCTTCACCATAACCGGGTGGGTGAGGGAAGCCGCTATAGCGTCGGTGTTTTCCAAGCTGTAACTCAATCCCCGCTTGTCACTCACTGCGGCTCGGCTCGAAGAAATCCTTCATTGTCTTGTTAGAGCTCGTGGACAAGGTTCAGTGGAGGAAACAGTACCTGGCGGTATTATTACACAAGGAGCGCTTCTGTTTCTGCGAACAACACACTCCTGTTTGGAAGCAACAAGAAATCAACTTCAATCACTTCCAGCTTTAAGTGAGCCTTAAAGGGAGTGTCCAATTCTTAAAGGGATACTCTATCTGGAACTAAAATTGTCCCGGTGTGCCTAGGAATAGTGTGAATCAGCCTCTGGAGAAGAAGTTTTTTTATCAGACAACAAACCGGTCTGGTCCTAAGGGCGATGTGTATGGCCTATGCCATAGTCTGCATTCTGTGATACAGGGTCCACAGGGATCTGGACTTCACTGCAAGGAGACCACCAGGTTGTTACCTCTTGTAGTGATCCTGGTGTTGGTGACAGATGACCAGGGACTATGGTGCAGAGCATCAAGGGATCAGGCAAATGCGGAGTATGGATACAGACCAAGGTCAGGGCTGGCAGCACAGGTGCAACAGTCGAGAACACACCGGGTCAGCAATGGCAAAGTTGTGTTTCCTCTAGAGGTCTTCTATCAGGAAATTTTCCATTTCCCAGTTGGATTTTGATACTGGGATCTGATTAGTGGGGGCCTGACACCTGGGCCCCACACTAACCAGCTGATCCGCCTGCATCCTGAGACTACCAGATGAGACATCAGGACAGACTTATCCACTCGAGACCAGGAAACCCCTTTAATATATCTTTATACTGGTCAGAAGTTGCATAGACACAGCATTACACAATAAGCTCTTTCTGCCTTCCTTCAACCACCACTAGGGGGAGCTCATGCGCTTACTGTATACTGTGCTATTATAGAGTTCAATGTATGTACAGTATTCAGTAAGCTCATGAGTTCCCCCTAGTGGTGGCAGCAGGCAGACAGGATTTTATCATATATCTATGAGACTATGCAGGAGACTTGGAGCTCTGTATCAGGACAATGACAATATAATAAGACTTTTTTACGAATTATTTTTAGGAAAAAAAACGTAGAAACTAAAAATACATCTAATAAATTGTATTTACCTTTTACACCCTGCCTGCACCTCTGTGTATTGGCCCTCCGCTTGCTGCTATGTACAGTGTATACAGCGCTGTAATAGTTAATGGCCGCCTATCCCGGGCTCCACCATAGCTTAACATTAAGAATACCGGGATTAAGGCTCCAGCATGTTTGACTTGAGCACCAATGTGTACCCAGCGAGTCTCGTCTTGTGGTTGGATCCTCCAGAGCTGCAGCTGGACCGGATTGTCTACATGCGGGGAGCGGAGAGGGCAGAATGTGCACAAGTCGCTTCATGTCTGTTACACGGAAGATTGGCGAGCGGCGGCTTCTCGGGGGAATGTTTGTATTAGATAACAAATAGCACAAAGAGACTTATAAGCCCAACGACTGGGACCGGGACCGCCGCACCTCACCTACTGACAGGCCTGGGCGCAGATACCAGATATAGATTCCTCCTCCCTTTTATTATTTACCTATCAATCAGCACAACCCGGTCACATCGCAACTGTAGACGTGAGATTTAACCACATAAGGGGGGGTAATTTGGCCCCTTTTCAAAAATCCCTTTAAGGATCCCCTAAAGATGCCCTGATCACAGGGATCGCAGCAATCATCTATAATCTGTGAGCAAGTGTTCAAATCCCCAACAGCACCACCACAGGTGAGACAAAGTATTACACTGTCTCCATTGAAATGAATGGTCTGCCTGTGTAATACAGAACAGGTCGGGTCCTCCAGAGAGGGAGACACTCTTTATAACTCCTCTGTATCAGAGATGAGGATCCTGAACTATAGGACCCCCCTCTATTACTCACGAAGAGAGTATTTTACAATGGATCTTCTATAAGGAACCTGTATATATCAGAAATGCATAATATGGGTTCATATACTGTGCGGGGGCCTTATTCTGTGGGGGCAAACAGGAGGTCATATACTCTATACAATAGCTGGGTTGGGTACCTGTTTTGGGGTGTGTGGGCCGGGGTGCGCCTTTCTACAGTTCGCCTCAGGCCAGACCACTGTGTATAATACTTGATATATTATTACAGTGCGGACCAGTTGTGTTCCCATACAGATGTATATTATATTATCCCCCCCCCCCCCCGACACTCGGACGCTCCTCGAGCAGCTGCACATTCTTCAGACAGTTGCAAAATGATTGGATTATGTGAAAGTAAACAGGCGGCGAACGCATGCGGGAAACTCTCCGGAAATCTCCGCCGCTCCTGGAGATGGTGTGCTAAGAGGGTTGATGGACAGAATAGAGACAAGGACGAGGGGTCAAGTTCTATATTGGGTCCCCCAGGGAAGAGTTCATTATAAAGTGTCATACAATGGGGGGCTCCCGCTCATACCATATATGTGATGAGTCCCTGGGGGAGGATGACTATTCTTGCAGGTGGCCACAAGGCTACAGATCGGTCTCTCCCACGCCGCCGGCCCGGCCGTCTTTAATCAGTGTCAGTCACTTCTGCATTGGTGGTGCAGGGTGTGATGTGGTGATTGGGCCCGCTGAGTCAATGGGCTGCGTTCATTTTGGGGTCTCACGGCCATGTCTGAACATACTCTAAGACAGCGCACATTTCTGGACTGATCAGACTCTATTTAACCGTTGTCTTTACTCAGACATTTTAGGGCTTTGTTTTTTACTTGTTATGGCGCCCCCTACATTTTACAAATTTGCTTTGGCGCCCCCCGCTGTTACAGACATGTTATGGCGCCTCCTGCTGTTACATACTTGTTATGGTGCCCCCTGCTCTTACATACTTGCTATGGTGCCCCCTGCTGTTACATACTTGTTATGGTGCCCCCTGCTCTTACATATTTGCTATGGTGCCCCCTGCTGTTACATACTTGTTATGGTGCCTCCTGCTGTTACATATTTGTTATGGTGCCCCCTGCTGTTACATACTTGTTATGGTGCCTCCTGCTGTTACATACTTGTTATGGTGCCCCCTGCTGTTGCATACTTGTTATGGTGCCTCCTGCTCTTACATACTTGTTATGGTGCCCCCTGCTGTTACATACATGTTATGGTGCCTCCTGCTGTTACATACTTGCTATGGTGCCCCCTGCTGTTACATACTTGTTATGGCGCCTCCTGCTGTTACATACTTGCTATGTTGCCCCCTGCTGTTATATACATGTTATGGTGCCCCCTGCTGTTACATAAATGTTATGGTGCCCCCTGCTGTTACATACTTGTTATGGCGCCCCCTACATTTACAAATTTGCTTTGGTGTCCCCTGCTGTTACCTACTTGTTATAGCTCCTTCTGTTGTTACAGACTTGTTATGGTGCCCCCTGCTGTTGTATACATGTTATGGCATTCCTTACATACATGTTATGGTGCCCCCTGCTGGCAGGTGTCAATCTATCACTAGGCTTAGTGAAAAGTGCAGGATATGAGACAGTATAGGATATAGGACTTATATTTACACATACATTAATGACATGGGACAGTATCCAAAATTTTGTAAAAATTCCCTTTAACAGTCACATATTTGTTATGACACCTCCCGGAGATCTTTTGACTCCCCCTACACATGTCCCCCTATTATATCGAGGGCCGGTGCACTAATTCTTATTGACTGGCTGCGCAATAGTAGGAGTCTCTGCAGTCCATGTACAAGAGGATGTGGGTAGCGGAATTGAGCTACTGAGCATGTGCGACCACCCAGCAGCCCTGTCACATGACACTGTTCCTGATCATCACCTTCAGTCACCACTAGAGGGAGCCGAGTAGTATTCTGTGTACAGCTGATACACTGATCATATTATTATTATAATTGCAGGTAAATCACATACATGGAATCCATTCCTTCCTTTAAATCTTCCAATAAATAGAACAGTAAGATGAATAGCTTTAAAAAATTATTGAAAGAAAAAAAAAAAAAGAAAAAGAAATGTAATAATAAAAAGTGAATAAAAGTGATTATTTCGGCCTTGTGATATCTGGGCCACCGAGGAGGAGCCTCCAAGGGAAGAAGCGATTTACAGGAATGTCATTGATCGGTCCGGGGGCGTCTGGGGAATGATGGAATTAAGAGGTTAGTTTCCCGAACTTGCAGATCTATACTTCCTGCTGATTTGCTATTGTTCTTCACTTCCCCTGATAGGAGGGAATGTTCGTATCCATCGCGTGACCTTTGTCAGTTCATTCTCCTTCCTAATGATATTACAACCCACGGGGTTTTTTTTTAGTAACATTCAATAAAGCAAAAGAAAATTCACAAAAAACAAATGACATTTATCTGATAGTCACATCGCTAACACGATCGCATCAGCTAATAAGTAGCAAAAGCTCTTTGTGTAGTATTTAAGCTTTCGGCTGGTGGGAAAATGGAGAAAAGTGGAAAATTGTATCTTTGTGACTATAAGTCAGAGCCAAGGAAATCCTGAAACCACAAACACATCCTAGAAATACAATATAGATAAGTGGCCGGATTATACACAGGGGTGGTGAGGTGTACAACTGCCCCCCAAGACCCCGACAAGTGAACATTACAGCACATGGCCCATATCAGTGATATATGGGAGAAAGAGGGGCGAGGGCAACAGTGATAAAATAGAGAGTAGAGGTGACTATAGAACAGTATAAAGAGTAGAGGTGACTATAGAACAGTATAAAGAGTAGAGGTGACTATAGAACAGTATAGAGAGTAGAGATGACTATAGAACAGAGTACAGAGAGTAGAGGTGACTATAGAACAGTGTAGAGAGTAGAGGTGACTATAGAACAGTATAGAGAGTAGAGGTGACTATAGAACAGTATAGAGAGTAGAGGTGACTATAGAACAGTATAGAGAGTAGAGGTGACTATAGAACAGTATAGAGAGTAGAGGTGACTATAGAACAGTATAGAGAGTAGAGGTGACTATAGAACACAGTATAGAGAGTAGAGGTGACTATAGAACAGTATACAGAGTAGAGGTGACTATAGAACAGTATAGAGAGTAGAGATGACTATAGAACAGAGTACAGAGAGTAGAGGTGACTATAGAACAGTGTAGAGAGTAGAGGTGACTATAGAACAGTATAGAGAGTAGAGATGACTATAGAACAGAGTACAGAGAGTAGAGGTGACTATAGAACAGTGTAGAGAGTAGAGGTGACTATAGAACAGTATAGAGAGTAGAGGTGACTATAGAACAGTATAGAGAGTAGAGGTGACTATAGAACAGTATAGAGAGTAGAGGTGACTATAGAACAGTATAGAGAGTAGAGGTGACTATAGAACAGTATAGAGAGTAGAGGTGACTATAGAAGAGAATATAGAGAGTAGAGGTGAATATAGAACAGAGTATAGAGAGTAGAGGTGACTATAGAACAGTATACAGAGTAGAGGTAACTATAGAACAGTATAGAGAGTAGAGGTGACTAGAGATGAGCGAACACTAAAATGTTCGAGGTTCGAAATTCGATTCGAACAGCCGCTCACTGTTCGAGTGTTCGAATGGGTTTCGAACCCCATTATAGTCTATGGGGAACATAAACTCGTTAAGGGGGAAACCCAAATTCGTGTCTGGAGGGTCACCAAGTCCACTATGACACCCCAGGAAATGATACCAACACCCTGGAATGACACTGGGACAGCAGGGGAAGCATGTCTGGGGGCATAAAAGTCACTTTATTTCATGGAAATCCCTGTCAGTTTGCGATTTTCGCAAGCTAACTTTTCCCCATAGAAATGCATTGGCCAGTGCTGATTGGCCAGAGTACGGAACTCGACCAATCAGCGCTGGCTCTGCTGGAGGAGGCGGAGTCTAAGATAGCTCCACACCAGTCTCCATTCAGGTCCGACCTTAGACTCCGCCTCCTCCGGCAGAGCCAGCGCTGATTGGCCGAAGGCTGGCCAATGCATTCCTATGCGAATGCAGACTTAGCAGTGCTGAGTCAGTTTTGCTCAACTACACATCTGATGCACACTCGGCACTGCTACATCAGATGTAGCAATCTGATGTAGCAGAGCCGAGGGTGCACTAGAACCCCTGTGCAAACTCAGTTCACGCTAATAGAATGCATTGGCCAGCGCTGATTGGCCAATGCATTCTATTAGCCCGATGAAGTAGAGCTGAATGTGTGTGCTAAGCACACACATTCAGCACTGCTTCATCAAGCCAATACAATGCATTAGCCAGTGCTGATTGGCCAGAGTACGGAATTCGGCCAATCAGCGCTGGCTCTGCTGGAGGAGGCGGAGTCTAAGGTCGCTCCACACCAGTCTCCATTCAGGTCCGACCTTAGACTCCGCCTCCTCCGGCAGAGCCAGCGCTGATTGGCCGAAGGCTGGCCAATGCATTCCTATGCGAATGCAGACTTAGCAGTGCTGAGTCAGTTTTGCTCAACTACACATCTGATGCACACTCGGCACTGCTACATCAGATGTAGCAATCTGATGTAGCAGAGCCGAGGGTGCACTAGAACCCCTGTGCAAACTCAGTTCACGCTAATAGAATGCATTGGCCAGCGCTGATTGGCCAATGCATTCTATTAGCCCGATGAAGTAGAGCTGAATGTGTGTGCTAAGCACACACATTCAGCACTGCTTCATCAAGCCAATACAATGCATTAGCCAGTGCTGATTGGCCAGAGTACGGAATTCGGCCAATCAGCGCTGGCCAATGCATTCTATTAGCCCGATGAAGTAGAGCTGAATGTGTGTGCTAAGCACACACATTCAGCTCTACTTCATCGGGCTAATAGAATGCATTGGCCAGCGCTGATTGGCCAGAGTACGGAACTCGACCAATCAGCGCTGGCTCTGCTGGAGGAGGCGGAGTCTAAGGTCGGACCTGAATGGAGACTGGTGTGGAGCGATCTTAGACTCCGCCTCCTCCAGCAGAGCCAGCGCTGATTGGCCGAATTCCGTACTCTGGCCAATCAGCACTGGCTAATGCATTGTATTGGCGTGATGAAGCAGTGCTGAATGTGTGTGCTTAGCACACACATTCAGCTCTACTTCATCGGGCTAATAGAATGCATTGGCCAGCGCTGATTGGCCGAATTCCGTACTCTGGCCAATCAGTGCTGGCCAATGCATTCTATTAGCTTGATGAAGCAGAGTGTGCACAAGGGTTCAAGCGCACCCTCGGCTCTGATGTAGGAGAGCCGAGGGTGCACTTGAACCCTTGTGCACCCTCAGCTCTGCTACATCAGAGCCGAGGGTGCGCTTGAACCCTTGTGCACACTCTGCTTCATCAAGCTAATAGAATGCATTGGCCAGCGCTGATTGGCCAATGTATTCTATTAGCCTGATGAAGTAGAGCTGAATGTGTGTGCTAAGCACACACATTCAGCTCTACTTCATCGGGCTAATAGAATGCATTGGCCAGCGCTGATTGGCCAGAGTACGGAACTCGACCAATCAGCGCTGGCTCTGCTGGAGGAGGCGGAGTCTAAGATCGCTCCACACCAGTCTCCATTCAGGTCCGACCTTAGACTCCGCCTCCTCCAGCAGAGCCAGCGCTGATTGGCCGAATTCCGTACTCTGGCCAATCAGCACTGGCTAATGCATTGTATTGGCTTGATGAAGCAGTGCTGAATGTGTGTGCTTAGCACACACATTCAGCTCTACTTCATCGGGCTAATAGAATGCATTGGCCAATCAGCGCTGGCCAATGCATTCTATTAGCGTGAACTGAGTTTGCACAGGGGTTCTAGTGCACCCTCGGCTCTGCTACATCAGATTGCTACATCTGATGTAGCAGTGCCGAGTGTGCATCAGATGTGTAGTTGAGCAAAACTGACTCAGCACTGCTAAGTCTCTGCATTCGCATAGGAATGCATTGGCCAGCCTTCGGCCAATCAGCGCTGGCTCTGCCGGAGGAGGCGGAGTCTAAGGTCGGACCTGAATGGAGACTGGTGTGGAGCGATCTTAGACTCCGCCTCCTCCAGCAGAGCCAGCGCTGATTGGTCGAGTTCCGTACTCTGGCCAATCAGCGCTGGCCAATGCATTCTATTAGCCCGATGAAGTAGAGCTGAATGTGTGTGCTTAGCACACACATTCAGCTCTACTTCATCAGGCTAATAGAATACATTGGCCAATCAGCGCTGGCCAATGCATTCTATTAGCTTGATGAAGCAGAGTGTGCACAAGGGTTCAAGCGCACCCTCGGCTCTGATGTAGCAGAGCTGAGGGTGCACAAGGGTTCAAGTGCACCCTCGGCTCTCCTACATCAGAGCCGAGGGTGCGCTTGAACCCTTGTGCAGCCTCGGCTCTGCTACATCAGAGCCGAGGGTGCGCTTGAACCCTTGTGCACACTCTGCTTCATCAAGCTAATAGAATGCATTGGCCAGCACTGATTGGCCAGAGTACGGAATTCGGCCAATCAGCGCTGGCCAATGCATCCCTATGGGAAAAAGTTTATCTCACAAAAATCACAATTACACACCCGATAGAGCCCCAAAAAGTTATTTTTAATAACATTCCCCCCTAAATAAAGGTTATCCCTAGCTATCCCTGCCTGTACAGCTATCCCTGTCTCATAGTCACAAAGTTCACATTCTCATATGACCCGGATTTGAAATCCACTATTCGTCTAAAATGGAGGTCACCTGATTTCGGCAGCCAATGACTTTTTCCAATTTTTTTCAATGCCCCCAGTGTCGTAGTTCCTGTCCCACCTCCCCTGCGCTGTTATTGGTGCAAAAAAGGCGCCAGGGAAGGTGGGAGGGGAATCGAATTTTGGCGCACTTTACCACGTGGTGTTCGATTCGATTCGAACATGGCGAACACCCTGATATCCGATCGAACATGTGTTCGATAGAACACTGTTCGCTCATCTCTAGAGGTGACTATAGAAGAGAATATAGAGAGTAGAGGTGAATATAGAACAGAGTATAGAGAGTAGAGGTGACTATATAACAGTATAGAGAGTAGAGGTGACTATAGAACAGTATAGAGAGTAGAGGTGACTATAGAACAGAATAAAGAGTAGAGGTGACTATAGAACAGAGTACAGAGAGTAGAGGTGACTATAGAACAGTATAGAGAGTAGAGGTGACTATAGTACAGTATAGAGAGTAGAGGTGACTATAGAACAGTATAGAGAGTAGAGGTGACTATAGAACAGAGTATAGAGAGTAGAGGTGACTATAGAACAGTATAGAGAGTAGAGGTGACTATAGGACAGTATAGAGAGTAAAGGTGACTATAGAACAGTATAGAGAGTAAAGGTGACTATAGAACAGTATAGAGAGCAGAGGTGACTATAGAACAGAGTATAGAGAGGAGAGGTGACTATAGAACAGTATAGAGAGTAGAGGTGACTATAGAACAGTATAGAGAGTAAAGGTGACTATAGAACTGTATAGAGAGTAGAGGTGACTATAGAACAGTATAGAGAGTAGAGGTGACTATAGAACAGAGTATAGAGAGTAGAGGTGACTATAGAACAGTATAGAGAGTAGAGGTGACTATAGAACTGTATAGAGAGTAGAGGTGACTATAGAACAGTATAGAGAGTAGAGGTGACTATAGAACAGTATAGAGAGTAGAGGTGACTATAAAACAGTATAGAGAGTAGAGGTGACTACAGAACAGTATAGAGAGTAGAGGTGACTATAGAACAGTATAGAGAGTAGAGGTGACTATAGAACAGTATAGAGAGTAGAGGTGACTATAGAACAGTATAGAGAGTAGAGGTGACTATAGAACAGTATAGAGATTAGAGGTGACTATAGAACAGAGTATAGAGAGTAGAGGTGACTATAGAACAGTGTAGAGAGTGTAGAGGTGACTATAGAACAGTAGAGAGTAGAGGTGACTATAGAACAGTATAGAGAGTAGAGGTGACTATAGTACAGTATAGAGAGTAGAGGTGACTATAGAACAGAGTATAGAGAGTAGAGGTGACTATAGAACAGTATAGAGAGTAGAGGTGACTGTAGAACAGTATAGAGAGTAGAGGTGACTATAGAACAGTATAGAGAGTAGAGGTGACTATAGAACAGTATAGAGAGTAGAGGTGACTATAGGACAGTATAGGGAGTAAAGGTGACTATAGAACAGTATAGAGAGTAGAGGTGACTATAGAACAGTATAGAGAGTAGAGGTGACTATAGAACAGTATAGAGAGTAAAGGTGACTATAGAACAGTATAGAGAGTAAAGGTGACTATAGAACAGTATAGAGAGTAGAGGTGACTATAGAACAGTATAGAGAGTAAAGGTGACTATAGAACTGTATAGAGAGGAGAGGTGACTATAGAACAGTATAGAGAGTAGAGGTGACTATAGAACAGAGTATAGAGAGTAGAGGTGACTATAGAACAGTATAGAGAGTAGAGGTGACTATAGAACAGTATAGAGAGTAGAGGTGACTATAGAACAGTATAGAGAGTAGAGGTGACTATAGAACAGAGTATAGAGAGTAGAGGTGACTATAGAACAGTATAGAGAGTGGAGGTGACTATAGAACTGTATAGAGAGTAGAGGTGACTATAGAACAGTATAGAGAGTAGAGGTGACTATATAACAGTATAGAGAGTAGAGGTGACTATAGAACAGTATAGAGAGTAGAGGTGACTATAGAACAGTATAAAGAGTAGAGGTGACTATAGAACAGAGTACAGAGAGTAGAGGTGACTATAGAACAGTATAGAGAGTAGAGGTGACTATCGTACAGTATAGAGAGTAGAGGTGACTATAGAACAGTATAGAGAGTAGAGGTGACTATAGAACAGTATAGAGAGTAGAGGTGACTATAGAACAGTATAGAGAGTAGAGGTAAATATAGAACAGTATAGAGAGTAGAGGTGACTATAGAACAGTATAGAGAGTAGAGGTGACTATAGAACAGAGTACAGAGAGTAGAGGTGACTATAGAACAGTACAGAGAGTAGACGTGACTATAGAACAGTATAGGGAGTAGAGTTGACTATAGAACTGTATAGAGAGTAGAGGTGACTATAGAACAGTATAGCGAGAATAAAGGTGACTATAGAACAGTATAGAGAGTAGAGGTGACTATAGAACAGTATAGAGAGTAAAGGAGACTATAGAACAGTATAGAGAGTAGAGGTGACTATAGAACAGTATAGAGAGTAAAGGAGACTATAGAACAGTATAGAGAGTAGAGGTGACTATAGAACAGTATAGAGAGTAGAGGTGACTATAGAACAGTATAGCGAGAATAGAGGTGACTATAGAACAGTATAGAGAGTATAGGTGACTATAGAACAGTATAGAGAGTAGAGGTGACTATAGAACAGTATAGAGAGTAGAGATGACTATAGAACAGTATAGAGAGTAAAGGAGACTATAGAACCGTAATAGAGAGTAGAGGTGACTATTGAAACAGTATAGAGAGTAGAGGTGACTATAGAAACAGTATAGAGAGTAGAGGTGACTATGATACAGTATAGAGAGTATAGAGGTGACTATAGAACAGTATAGAGAGTAGAGGTGACTATAGAAGAGAATATAAAGAGTAGAGGTGACTATAGAACAGTATAGAGAGTAGGGTGACTATAGAACAGAGTATAGAGAGTAGAGGTGACTATAGAACAGTATAGAGAGTAGAGGTGACTATAGAACTGTATAGAGAGTAGAGGTGACTATAGAACAGTATAGAGAGTAGAGGTGACTATAGAACAGTATAGAGAGTAGAGGTGACTATAGAACAGTATAGAGAGTAGAGGTGACTATAGAACAGTATAGAGAGTAGAGGTGACTATAGAAGAGATATAGAGAGTAGAGGTGACTATAGAACAGAGTATAGAGAGTAGAGGGTGACTATATAACAGTATAGAGAGTAGAGGTGACTATATAACAGTATAGAGAGTAGAGGTGACTATAGAACAGTATAGAGAGTAGAGGTGACTATAGAAGAGAATATAGAGAGTAGAGGTGAATATAGAACAGAGTATAGAGAGTAGAGGTGACTATATAACAGTATAGAGAGTAGAGGTGACTATAGAACAGTATAGAGAGTAGAGGTGACTATAGAACAGTATAGAGAGTAGAGGTAACTATAGAACAGTATAGAGAGTAGAGGTGACTATAGAACAGAGTACAGAGAGTAGAGGTGACTATAGAACAGTATAGAGAGTAAAGGTGACTATAGAACAGTATAGAGAGTAAAGGTGACTATAGAACAGTATAGAGAGTAGAGGTGACTATAGAACAGTATAGAGAGTAAAGGTGACTATAGAACAGTATAGAGAGTAAAGGTGACTATAGAACAGTATAGAGAGTAGAGGTGACTATAGAACAGTATAGAGAGTAGAGGTGACTATTGAACAGAGTATAGAGCGTAGAGGTGACTATAGAACAGTATAGAGAGTAGAGGTGACTATAGAACAGAGTATAGAGAGTAGAGGTGACTATTGGAACAGTATAGAGAGTAGAGGTGACTATAGAACAGTATAGAGAGTAGAGGTGACTATAGAACAGTATAGAGAGTAGAGGTGACTATAGAACAGAGTATAGAGAGTAGAGGTGACTATAGAACAGTATAGAGAGTAGAGGTGACTATAGAACTGTATAGAGAGTAGAGGTGACTATAGAACAGTATAGAGAGTAGAGGTGACTATAGAACAGTATAGAGAGTAGAGGTGACTATAGAACAGAGTATAGAGAGGAGAGGTGACTATAGAACAGTATAGAGAGTAGAGGTGACTATAGAACAGTATAAAGAGTAGAGGTGACTATAGAACAGAGTACAGAGAGTAGAGGTGACTATAGAACAGTATAGAGAGTAGAGGTGACTATAGTACAGTATAGAGAGTAGAGGTGACTATAGAACAGTATAGAGAGTAGAGGTGACTATAGAACAGTATAGAGAGTAGAGGTGACTATAGAACAGTATAGAGAGTAGAGGTAACTATAGAACAGTATAGAGAGTAGAGGTGGCTATAGAACAGTATAGAGAGTAGAGGTGACTATAGAACAGAGTACAGAGAGTAGAGGTGACTATAGAACAGTACAGAGAGTAGACGTGACTATAGAACAGTATAGAGAGTAGAGTTGACTATAGAACTGTATAGAGAGTAGAGGTGACTATAGAACAGTATAGCGAGAATAGAGGTGACTATAGAACAGTATAGAGAGTAAAGGAGACTATAGAACAGTATAGAGAGTAGAGGTGACTATAGAACAGTATAGAGAGTAAAGGGAGACTATAGAACAGTATAGAGAGTAAAGGTGACTATAGAACAGTATAGAGAGTAGAGGTGACTATAGAACAGAGTACAGAGAGTAGAGGTGACTATAGAACAGTATAGAGAGTAGAGGTGACTATAGAAACAGTATAGAGAGTAGAGATGACTATAGAACAGTATAGAGAGTAGAGGTGACTATAGAACAGTATAGAGAGTAGAGGTGACTATATAAACAGTATAGAGAGTAGAGGTGACTATATAACAGTATAGAGAGTAGAGGTGACTATAGAACAGTATAGAGAGTAGAGGTGACTATAGAACAGTATAAAGAGTAGAGGTGACTATAGAACAGAGTACAGAGAGTAGAGGTGACTATAGAACAGTATAGAGAGTAGAGGTGACTATAGTACAGTATAGAGAGTAGAGGTGACTATAGAACAGTATAGAGAGTAGAGGTGACTATAGAACAGTATAGAGAGTAGAGGTGACTATAGGACAGTATAGAGAGTAAAGGTGACTATAGAACAGTATAGAGAGCAGAGGTGACTATAGAACAGTATAGAGAGTAGAGGTGACTATAGAACAGTATAGAGAGTAAAGGTGACTATAGAACTGTATAGAGAGTAGAGGTGACTATAGAACAGTATAGAGAGTAGAGGTGACTATAGAACAGAGTATAGAGAGTAGAGGTGACTATAGAACAGTATAGAGAGTAAAGGAGACTATAGAACAGTATAGAGAGTAGAGGTGACTATAGAACAGTATAGAGAGTAGAGGTGACTATAGGACAGTATAGAGAGTAAAGGTGACTATAGAACAGTATAGAGAGTAGAGGTGACTATAGAACAGTATAGAGAGTAGAGGTGACTATAGAACAGTATAGAGAGTAAAGGTGACTATAGAACAGTATAGAGAGTAAAGGTGACTATAGAACAGTATAGAGAGTAGAGGTGACTATAGAACAGTATAGAGAGTAAAGGTGACTATAGAACTGTATAGAGAGTAGAGGTGACTATAGAACAGTATAGAGAGTAGAGGTGACTATTGAACAGAGTATAGAGCGTAGAGGTGACTATAGAACAGTATAGAGAGTAGAGGTGACTATAGAACAGAGTATAGAGAGTAGACGTGACTATTGGAACAGTATAGAGAGTAGAGGTGACTATAGAACAGTATAGAGAGTAGAGGTGACTATAGAACAGTATAGAGAGTAGAGGTGACTATAGAACAGAGTATAGAGAGTAGAGGTGACTATAGAACAGTATAGAGAGTAGAGGTGACTATAGAACAGAATAAAGAGTAGAGGTGACTATAGAACAGAGTACAGAGAGTAGAGGTGACTATAGAACAGTATAGAGAGTAGAGGTGACTATAGTACAGTATAGAGAGTAGAGGTGACTATAGAACAGTATAGAGAGTAGAGGTGACTATAGAACAGAGTATAGAGAGTAGAGGTGACTATAGAACAGTATAGAGAGTAGAGGTGACTATAGGACAGTATAGAGAGTAAAGGTGACTATAGAACAGTATAGAGAGTAAAGGTGACTATAGAACAGTATAGAGAGCAGAGGTGACTATAGAACAGAGTATAGAGAGGAGAGGTGACTATAGAACAGTATAGAGCGTAGAGGTGACTATAGAACAGTATAGAGAGTAAAGGTGACTATAGAACTGTATAGAGAGTAGAGGTGACTATAGAACAGTATAGAGAGTAGAGGTGACTATAGAACAGAGTATAGAGAGTAGAGGTGACTATAGAACAGTATAGAGAGTAGAGGTGACTATAGAACTGTATAGAGAGTAGAGGTGACTATAGAACAGTATAGAGAGTAGAGGTGACTATAGAACAGTATAGAGAGTAGAGGTGACTATAAAACAGTATAGAGAGTAGAGGTGACTACAGAACAGTATAGAGAGTAGAGGTGACTATAGAACAGTATAGAGAGTAGAGGTGACTATAGAACAGTATAGAGAGTAGAGGTGACTATAGAACAGTATAGAGAGTAGAGGTGACTATAGAACAGTATAGAGATTAGAGGTGACTATAGAACAGAGTATAGAGAGTAGAGGTGACTATAGAACAGTGTAGAGAGTGTAGAGGTGACTATAGAACAGTAGAGAGAAGAGGTGACTATAGAACAGTATAGAGAGTAGAGGTGACTATAGTACAGTATAGAGAGTAGAGGTGACTATAGAACAGAGTATAGAGAGTAGAGGTGACTATAGAACAGTATAGAGAGTAGAGGTGACTGTAGAACAGTATAGAGAGTAGAGGTGACTATAGAACAGTATAGAGAGTAGAGGTGACTATAGAACAGTATAGAGAGTAGAGGTGACTATAGGACAGTATAGAGAGTAAAGGTGACTATAGAACAGTATAGAGAGTAGAGGTGACTATAGAACAGTATAGAGAGTAGAGGTGACTATAGAACAGTATAGAGAGTAAAGGTGACTATAGAACAGTATAGAGAGTAAAGGTGACTATAGAACAGTATAGAGAGTAGAGGTGACTATAGAACAGTATAGAGAGTAAAGGTGACTATAGAACTGTATAGAGAGGAGAGGTGACTATAGAACAGTATAGAGAGTAGAGGTGACTATAGAACAGTATAGAGAGTAGAGGTGACTATAGAACAGTATAGAGAGTAGAGGTGACTATAGAACAGTATAGAGAGTAGAGGTGACTATAGAACAGAGTATAGAGAGTAGATGTGACTATAGAACAGTATAGAGAGTGGAGGTGACTATAGAACTGTATAGAGAGTAGAGGTGACTATAGAACAGTATAGAGAGTAGAGGTGACTATATAACAGTATAGAGAGTAGAGGTGACTATAGAACAGTATAGAGAGTAGAGGTGACTATAGAACAGTATAAAGAGTAGAGGTGACTATAGAACAGAGTACAGAGAGTAGAGGTGACTATAGAACAGTATAGAGAGTAGAGGTGACTATCGTACAGTATAGAGAGTAGAGGTGACTATAGAACAGTATAGAGAGTAGAGGTGACTATAGAACAGTATAGAGAGTAGAGGTGACTATAGAACAGTATAGAGAGTAGAGGTAAATATAGAACAGTATAGAGAGTAGAGGTGACTATAGAACAGTATAGAGAGTAGAGGTGACTATAGAACAGAGTACAGAGAGTAGAGGTGACTATAGAACAGTACAGAGAGTAGACGTGACTATAGAACAGTATAGGGAGTAGAGTTGACTATAGAACTGTATAGAGAGTAGAGGTGACTATAGAACAGTATAGCGAGAATAAAGGTGACTATAGAACAGTATAGCGAGAATAGAGGTGACTATAGAACAGTATAGAGAGTAAAGGAGACTATAGAACAGTATAGAGAGTAGAGGTGACTATAGAACAGTATAGAGAGTAAAGGAGACTATAGAACAGTATAGAGAGTAGAGGTGACTATAGAACAGTATAGAGAGTAGAGGTGACTATAGAACAGTATAGCGAGAATAGAGGTGACTATAGAACAGTATAGAGAGTATAGGTGACTATAGAACAGTATAGAGAGTAGAGGTGACTATAGAACAGTATAGAGAGTAGAGGTGACTATAGAACAGTATAGAGAGTAAAGGAGACTATAGAACCGAGAATAGAGAGTAGAGGTGACTATAGAACAGTATAGAGAGTAGAGGTGACTATAGAACAGTATAGAGAGTAGAGATGACTATGATACAGTATAGAGAGTATAGAGGTGACTATAGAACAGTATAGAGAGTAGAGGTGACTATAGAAGAGAATATAAAGAGTAGAGGTGACTATAGAACAGTATAGAGAGTAGGGGTGACTATAGAACAGAGTATAGAGAGTAGAGATGACTATAGAACAGTATAGAGAGTAGAGGTGACTATAGAACTGTATAGAGAGTAGAGGTGACTATAGAACAGTATAGAGAGTAGAGGTGACTATAGAACAGTAAAGAGAGTAGAGGTGACTATAGAACAGAGTATAGAGAGTAGAGGTGACTATAGAACAGTATAGAGAGTAGAGGTGACTATAGAAGAGAATATAGAGAGTAGAGGTGAATATAGAACAGAGTATAGAGAGTAGAGGTGACTATATAACAGTATAGAGAGTAGAGGTGACTATATAACAGTATAGAGAGTAGAGGTGACTATAGAACAGTATAGAGAGTAGAGGTGACTATAGAAGAGAATATAGAGAGTAGAGGTGAATATAGAACAGAGTATAGAGAGTAGAGGTGACTATATAACAGTATAGAGAGTAGAGGTGACTATAGAACAGTATAGAGAGTAGAGGTGACTATAGAACAGTATAGAGAGTAGAGGTGGCTATAGAACAGTATAGAGAGTAGAGGTGACTATAGAACTGTATAGAGAGTAGAGGTGACTATAGAACAGTATAGAGAGTAGAGGTGACTATAGAACAGTAAAGAGAGTAGAGGTGACTATAGAACAGAGTATAGAGAGTAGAGGTGACTATAGAACAGTATAGAGAGTAGAGGTGACTATAGAAGAGAATATAGAGAGTAGAGGTGAATATAGAACAGAGTATAGAGAGTAGAGGTGACTATATAACAGTATAGAGAGTAGAGGTGACTATATAACAGTATAGAGAGTAGAGGTGACTATAGAACAGTATAGAGAGTAGAGGTGACTATAGAAGAGAATATAGAGAGTAGAGGTGAATATAGAACAGAGTATAGAGAGTAGAGGTGACTATATAACAGTATAGAGAGTAGAGGTGACTATAGAACAGTATAGAGAGTAGAGGTGACTATAGAACAGTATAGAGAGTAGAGGTGGCTATAGAACAGTATAGAGAGTAGAGGTGACTATAGAACAGAGTACAGAGAGTAGAGGTGACTATAGAACAGTACAGAGAGTAGACGTGACTATAGAACAGTATAGAGAGTAGAGTTGACTATAGAACTGTATAGAGAGTAGAGGTGACTATAGAACAGTATAGCGAGAATAGAGGTGACTATAGAACAGTATAGAGAGTAAAGGAGACTATAGAACAGTATAGAGAGTAGAGGTGACTATAGAACAGTATAGAGAGTAAAGGAGACTATAGAACAGTATAGAGAGTAAAGGTGACTATAGAACAGTATAGAGAGTAGAGGTGACTATAGAACAGAGTACAGAGAGTAGAGGTGACTATAGAACAGTATAGAGAGTAGAGGTGACTATAGAACAGTATAGAGAGTAGAGATGACTATAGAACAGTATAGAGAGTAGAGGTGACTATAGAACAGTATAGAGAGTAGAGGTGACTATATAACAGTATAGAGAGTAGAGGTGACTATATAACAGTATAGAGAGTAGAGGTGACTATAGAACAGTATAGAGAGTAGAGGTGACTATAGAACAGTATAAAGAGTAGAGGTGACTATAGAACAGAGTACAGAGAGTAGAGGTGACTATAGAACAGTATAGAGAGTAGAGGTGACTATAGTACAGTATAGAGAGTAGAGGTGACTATAGAACAGTATAGAGAGTAGAGGTGACTATAGAACAGTATAGAGAGTAGAGGTGACTATAGGACAGTATAGAGAGTAAAGGTGACTATAGAACAGTATAGAGAGCAGAGGTGACTATAGAACAGTATAGAGAGTAGAGGTGACTATAGAACAGTATAGAGAGTAAAGGTGACTATAGAACTGTATAGAGAGTAGAGGTGACTATAGAACAGTATAGAGAGTAGAGGTGACTATAGAACAGAGTATAGAGCGTAGAGGTGACTATAGAACAGTATAGAGAGTAAAGGAGACTATAGAACAGTATAGAGAGTAGAGGTGACTATAGAACAGTATAGAGAGTAGAGGTGACTATAGGACAGTATAGAGAGTAAAGGTGACTATAGAACAGTATAGAGAGTAGAGGTGACTATAGAACAGTATAGAGAGTAGAGGTGACTATAGAACAGTATAGAGAGTAAAGGTGACTATAGAACAGTATAGAGAGTAAAGGTGACTATAGAACAGTATAGAGAGTAGAGGTGACTATAGAACAGTATAGAGAGTAGAGGTGACTATTGAACAGAGTATAGAGCGTAGAGGTGACTATAGAACAGTATAGAGAGTAGAGGTGACTATAGAACAGAGTATAGAGAGTAGAGGTGACTATTGGAACAGTATAGAGAGTAGAGGTGACTATAGAACAGTATAGAGAGTAGAGGTGACTATAGAACAGAGTATAGAGAGTAGAGGTGACTATAGAACAGTATAGAGAGTAGAGGTGACTATAGAACTGTATAGAGAGTAGAGGTGACTATAGAACAGTATAGAGAGTAGAGGTGACTATAGAACAGTATAGAGAGTAGAGGTGACTATAGAACAGAGTATAGAGAGGAGAGGTGACTATAGAACAGTATAGAGAGTAGAGGTGACTATAGAACAGTATAAAGAGTAGAGGTGACTATAGAACAGAGTACAGAGAGTAGAGGTGACTATAGAACAGTATAGAGAGTAGAGGTGACTATAGTACAGTATAGAGAGTAGAGGTGACTATAGAACAGTATAGAGAGTAGAGGTGACTATAGAACAGTATAGAGAGTAGAGGTGACTATAGAACAGTATAGAGAGTAGAGGTAACTATAGAACAGTATAGAGAGTAGAGGTGGCTATAGAACAGTATAGAGAGTAGAGGTGACTATAGAACAGAGTACAGAGAGTAGAGGTGACTATAGAACAGTACAGAGAGTAGACGTGACTATAGAACAGTATAGAGAGTAGAGTTGACTATAGAACTGTATAGAGAGTAGAGGTGACTATAGAACAGTATAGCGAGAATAGAGGTGACTATAGAACAGTATAGAGAGTAAAGGAGACTATAGAACAGTATAGAGAGTAGAGGTGACTATAGAACAGTATAGAGAG
Source organism: Leptodactylus fuscus (assembly GCF_031893055.1). Lineage (NCBI taxonomy): Eukaryota > Metazoa > Chordata > Amphibia > Anura > Leptodactylidae > Leptodactylus > Leptodactylus fuscus. The sequence goes on from NC_134265.1 coordinate 17,733,089, forward strand.
TAAAGGAGACTATAGAACAGTATAGAGAGTAAAGGTGACTATAGAACAGTATAGAGAGTAGAGGTGACTATAGAACAGAGTACAGAGAGTAGAGGTGACTATAGAACAGTATAGAGAGTAGAGGTGACTATAGAACAGTATAGAGAGTAGAGATGACTATAGAACAGTATAGAGAGTAGAGGTGACTATAGAACAGTATAGAGAGTAGAGGTGACTATATAACAGTATAGAGAGTAGAGGTGACTATATAACAGTATAGAGAGTAGAGGTGACTATAGAACAGTATAGAGAGTAGAGGTGACTATAGAACAGTATAAAGAGTAGAGGTGACTATAGAACAGAGTACAGAGAGTAGAGGTGACTATAGAACAGTATAGAGAGTAGAGGTGACTATAGTACAGTATAGAGAGTAGAGGTGACTATAGAACAGTATAGAGAGTAGAGGTGACTATAGATTAGTATAGAGAGTAGAGGTGACTATAGGACAGTATAGAGAGTAAAGGTGACTATAGAAAGTATAGAGAGCAGAGGTGACTATAGAACAGTATAGAGAGTAGAGGTGACTATAGAACAGTATAGAGAGTAAAGGTGACTATAGAACTGTATAGAGAGTAGAGGTGACTATAGAACAGTATAGAGAGTAGAGGTGACTATAGAACAGAGTATAGAGAGTAGAGGTGACTATAGAACAGTATAGAGAGTAAAGGAGACTATAGAACAGTATAGAGAGTAGAGGTGACTATAGAACAGTATAGAGAGTAGAGGTGACTATAGGACAGTATAGAGAGTAAAGGTGACTATAGAACAGTATAGAGAGTAGAGGTGACTATAGAACAGTATAGAGAGTAGAGGTGACTATAGAACAGTATAGAGAGTAAAGGTGACTATAGAACAGTATAGAGAGTAAAGGTGACTATAGAACAGTATAGAGAGTAGAGGTGACTATAGAACAGTATACAGAGTAAAGGTGACTATAGAACTGTATAGAGAGTAGAGGTGACTATAGAACAGTATAGAGAGTAGAGGTGACTATTGAACAGAGTATAGAGCGTAGAGGTGACTATAGAACAGTATAGAGAGTAGAGGTGACTATAGAACAGAGTATAGAGAGTAGACGTGACTATTGGAACAGTATAGAGAGTAGAGGTGACTATAGAACAGTATAGAGAGTAGAGGTGACTATAGAACAGTATAGAGAGTAGAGGTGACTATAGAACAGAGTATAGAGAGTAGAGGTGACTATAGAACAGTATAGAGAGTAGAGGTGACTATAGAACAGAATAAAGAGTAGAGGTGACTATAGAACAGAGTACAGAGAGTAGAGGTGACTATAGAACAGTATAGAGAGTAGAGGTGACTATAGTACAGTATAGAGAGTAGAGGTGACTATAGAACAGTATAGAGAGTAGAGGTGACTATAGAACAGAGTATAGAGAGTAGAGGTGACTATAGAACAGTATAGAGAGTAGAGGTGACTATAGGACAGTATAGAGAGTAAAGGTGACTATAGAACAGTATAGAGAGTAAAGGTGACTATAGAACAGTATAGAGAGCAGAGGTGACTATAGAACAGAGTATAGAGAGGAGAGGTGACTATAGAACAGTATAGAGCGTAGAGGTGACTATAGAACAGTATAGAGAGTAAAGGTGACTATAGAACTGTATAGAGAGTAGAGGTGACTATAGAACAGTATAGAGAGTAGAGGTGACTATAGAACAGAGTATAGAGAGTAGAGGTGACTATAGAACAGTATAGAGAGTAGAGGTGACTATAGAACTGTATAGAGAGTAGAGGTGACTATAGAACAGTATAGAGAGTAGAGGTGACTATAGAACAGTATAGAGAGTAGAGGTGACTATAAAACAGTATAGAGAGTAGAGGTGACTACAGAACAGTATAGAGAGTAGAGGTGACTATAGAACAGTATAGAGAGTAGAGGTGACTATAGAACAGTATAGAGAGTAGAGGTGACTATAGAACAGTATAGAGAGTAGAGGTGACTATAGAACAGTATAGAGATTAGAGGTGACTATAGAACAGAGTATAGAGAGTAGAGGTGACTATAGAACAGTGTAGAGAGTGTAGAGGTGACTATAGAACAGTAGAGAGTAGAGGTGACTATAGAACAGTATAGAGAGTAGAGGTGACTATAGTACAGTATAGAGAGTAGAGGTGACTATAGAACAGAGTATAGAGAGTAGAGGTGACTATAGAACAGTATAGAGAGTAGAGGTGACTGTAGAACAGTATAGAGAGTAGAGGTGACTATAGAACAGTATAGAGAGTAGAGGTGACTATAGAACAGTATAGAGAGTAGAGGTGACTATAGGACAGTATAGAGAGTAAAGGTGACTATAGAACAGTATAGAGAGTAGAGGTGACTATAGAACAGTATAGAGAGTAGAGGTGACTATAGAACAGTATAGAGAGTAAAGGTGACTATAGAACAGTATAGAGAGTAAAGGTGACTATAGAACAGTATAGAGAGTAGAGGTGACTATAGAACAGTATAGAGAGTAAAGGTGACTATAGAACTGTATAGAGAGGAGAGGTGACTATAGAACAGTATAGAGAGTAGAGGTGACTATAGAACAGTATAGAGAGTAGAGGTGACTATAGAACAGTATAGAGAGTAGAGGTGACTATAGAACAGTATAGAGAGTAGAGGTGACTATAGAACAGAGTATAGAGAGTAGAGGTGACTATAGAACAGTATAGAGAGTGGAGGTGACTATAGAACTGTATAGAGAGTAGAGGTGACTATAGAACAGTATAGAGAGTAGAGGTGACTATATAACAGTATAGAGAGTAGAGGTGACTATAGAACAGTATAGAGAGTAGAGGTGACTATAGAACAGTATAAAGAGTAGAGGTGACTATAGAACAGAGTACAGAGAGTAGAGGTGACTATAGAACAGTATAGAGAGTAGAGGTGACTATCGTACAGTATAGAGAGTAGAGGTGACTATAGAACAGTATAGAGAGTAGAGGTGACTATAGAACAGTATAGAGAGTAGAGGTGACTATAGAACAGTATAGAGAGTAGAGGTAAATATAGAACAGTATAGAGAGTAGAGGTGACTATAGAACAGTATAGAGAGTAGAGGTGACTATAGAACAGAGTACAGAGAGTAGAGGTGACTATAGAACAGTACAGAGAGTAGACGTGACTATAGAACAGTATAGGGAGTAGAGTTGACTATAGAACTGTATAGAGAGTAGAGGTGACTATAGAACAGTATAGCGAGAATAAAGGTGACTATAGAACAGTATAGCGAGAATAGAGGTGACTATAGAACAGTATAGAGAGTAAAGGAGACTATAGAACAGTATAGAGAGTAGAGGTGACTATAGAACAGTATAGAGAGTAAAGGAGACTATAGAACAGTATAGAGAGTAGAGGTGACTATAGAACAGTATAGAGAGTAGAGGTGACTATAGAACAGTATAGCGAGAATAGAGGTGACTATAGAACAGTATAGAGAGTATAGGTGACTATAGAACAGTATAGAGAGTAGAGGTGACTATAGAACAGTATAGAGAGTAGAGGTGACTATAGAACAGTATAGAGAGTAAAGGAGACTATAGAACCGAGAATAGAGAGTAGAGGTGACTATAGAACAGTATAGAGAGTAGAGGTGACTATAGAACAGTATAGAGAGTAGAGGTGACTATGATACAGTATAGAGAGTATAGAGGTGACTATAGAACAGTATAGAGAGTAGAGGTGACTATAGAAGAGAATATAAAGAGTAGAGGTGACTATAGAACAGTATAGAGAGTAGGGGTGACTATAGAACAGAGTATAGAGAGTAGAGATGACTATAGAACAGTATAGAGAGTAGAGGTGACTATAGAACTGTATAGAGAGTAGAGGTGACTATAGAACAGTATAGAGAGTAGAGGTGACTATAGAACAGTAAAGAGAGTAGAGGTGACTATAGAACAGAGTATAGAGAGTAGAGGTGACTATAGAACAGTATAGAGAGTAGAGGTGACTATAGAAGAGAATATAGAGAGTAGAGGTGAATATAGAACAGAGTATAGAGAGTAGAGGTGACTATATAACAGTATAGAGAGTAGAGGTGACTATATAACAGTATAGAGAGTAGAGGTGACTATAGAACAGTATAGAGAGTAGAGGTGACTATAGAAGAGAATATAGAGAGTAGAGGTGAATATAGAACAGAGTATAGAGAGTAGAGGTGACTATATAACAGTATAGAGAGTAGAGGTGACTATAGAACAGTATAGAGAGTAGAGGTGACTATAGAACAGTATAGAGAGTAGAGGTGGCTATAGAACAGTATAGAGAGTAGAGGTGACTATAGAACAGAGTACAGAGAGTAGAGGTGACTATAGAACAGTACAGAGAGTAGACGTGACTATAGAACAGTATAGAGAGTAGAGTTGACTATAGAACTGTATAGAGAGTAGAGGTGACTATAGAACAGTATAGCGAGAATAGAGGTGACTATAGAACAGTATAGAGAGTAAAGGAGACTATAGAACAGTATAGAGAGTAGAGGTGACTATAGAACAGTATAGAGAGTAAAGGAGACTATAGAACAGTATAGAGAGTAAAGGTGACTATAGAACAGTATAGAAAGTAGAGGTGACTATAGAACAGAGTACAGAGAGTAGAGGTGACTATAGAACAGTATAGAGAGTAGAGGTGACTATAGAACAGTATAGAGAGTAGAGATGACTATAGAACAGTATAGAGAGTAGAGGTGACTATAGAACAGTATAGAGAGTAGAGGTGACTATATAACAGTATAGAGAGTAGAGGTGACTATATAACAGTATAGAGAGTAGAGGTGACTATAGAACAGTATAGAGAGTAGAGGTGACTATAGAACAGTATAAAGAGTAGAGGTGACTATAGAACAGAGTACAGAGAGTAGAGGTGACTATAGAACAGTATAGAGAGTAGAGGTGACTATAGTACAGTATAGAGAGTAGAGGTGACTATAGAACAGTATAGAGAGTAGAGGTGACTATAGAACAGTATAGAGAGTAGAGGTGACTATAGGACAGTATAGAGAGTAAAGGTGACTATAGAACAGTATAGAGAGCAGAGGTGACTATAGAACAGTATAGAGAGTAGAGGTGACTATAGAACAGTATAGAGAGTAAAGGTGACTATAGAACTGTATAGAGAGTAGAGGTGACTATAGAACAGTATAGAGAGTAGAGGTGACTATAGAACAGAGTATAGAGCGTAGAGGTGACTATAGAACAGTATAGAGAGTAAAGGAGACTATAGAACAGTATAGAGAGTAGAGGTGACTATAGAACAGTATAGAGAGTAGAGGTGACTATAGGACAGTATAGAGAGTAAAGGTGACTATAGAACAGTATAGAGAGTAGAGGTGACTATAGAACAGTATAGAGAGTAGAGGTGACTATAGAACAGTATAGAGAGTAAAGGTGACTATAGAACAGTATAGAGAGTAAAGGTGACTATAGAACAGTATAGAGAGTAGAGGTGACTATAGAACAGTATAGAGAGTAGAGGTGACTATTGAACAGAGTATAGAGCGTAGAGGTGACTATAGAACAGTATAGAGAGTAGAGGTGACTATAGAACAGAGTATAGAGAGTAGAGGTGACTATTGGAACAGTATAGAGAGTAGAGGTGACTATAGAACAGTATAGAGAGTAGAGGTGACTATAGAACAGAGTATAGAGAGTAGAGGTGACTATAGAACAGTATAGAGAGTAGAGGTGACTATAGAACTGTATAGAGAGCAGAGGTGACTATAGAACAGTATAGAGAGTAGAGGTGACTATAGAACAGTATAGAGAGTAGAGGTGACTATAGAACAGAGTATAGAGAGGAGAGGTGACTATAGAACAGTATAGAGAGTAGAGGTGACTATAGAACAGTATAAAGAGTAGAGGTGACTATAGAACAGAGTACAGAGAGTAGAGGTGACTATAGAACAGTATAGAGAGTAGAGGTGACTATAGTACAGTATAGAGAGTAGAGGTGACTATAGAACAGTATAGAGAGTAGAGGTGACTATAGAACAGTATAGAGAGTAGAGGTGACTATAGAACAGTATAGAGAGTAGAGGTAACTATAGAACAGTATAGAGAGTAGAGGTGGCTATAGAACAGTATAGAGAGTAGAGGTGACTATAGAACAGAGTACAGAGAGTAGAGGTGACTATAGAACAGTACAGAGAGTAGACGTGACTATAGAACAGTATAGAGAGTAGAGTTGACTATAGAACTGTATAGAGAGTAGAGGTGACTATAGAACAGTATAGCGAGAATAGAGGTGACTATAGAACAGTATAGAGAGTAAAGGAGACTATAGAACAGTATAGAGAGTAGAGGTGACTATAGAACAGTATAGAGAGTAAAGGAGACTATAGAACAGTATAGAGAGTAAAGGTGACTATAGAACAGTATAGAGAGTAGAGGTGACTATAGAACAGAGTACAGAGAGTAGAGGTGACTATAGAACAGTATAGAGAGTAGAGGTGACTATAGAACAGTATAGAGAGTAGAGATGACTATAGAACAGTATAGAGAGTAGAGGTGACTATAGAACAGTATAGAGAGTAGAGGTGACTATATAACAGTATAGAGAGTAGAGGTGACTATATAACAGTATAGAGAGTAGAGGTGACTATAGAACAGTATAGAGAGTAGAGGTGACTATAGAACAGTATAAAGAGTAGAGGTGACTATAGAACAGAGTACAGAGAGTAGAGGTGACTATAGAACAGTATAGAGAGTAGAGGTGACTATAGTACAGTATAGAGAGTAGAGGTGACTATAGAACAGTATAGAGAGTAGAGGTGACTATAGAACAGTATAGAGAGTAGAGGTGACTATAGGACAGTATAGAGAGTAAAGGTGACTATAGAACAGTATAGAGAGCAGAGGTGACTATAGAACAGTATAGAGAGTAGAGGTGACTATAGAACAGTATAGAGAGTAAAGGTGACTATAGAACTGTATAGAGAGTAGAGGTGACTATAGAACAGTATAGAGAGTAGAGGTGACTATAGAACAGAGTATAGAGAGTAGAGGTGACTATAGAACAGTATAGAGAGTAAAGGAGACTATAGAACAGTATAGAGAGTAGAGGTGACTATAGAACAGTATAGAGAGTAGAGGTGACTATAGGACAGTATAGAGAGTAAAGGTGACTATAGAACAGTATAGAGAGTAGAGGTGACTATAGAACAGTATAGAGAGTAGAGGTGACTATAGAACAGTATAGAGAGTAAAGGTGACTATAGAACAGTATAGAGAGTAAAGGTGACTATAGAACAGTATAGAGAGTAGAGGTGACTATAGAACAGTATAGAGAGTAAAGGTGACTATAGAACTGTATAGAGAGTAGAGGTGACTATAGAACAGTATAGAGAGTAGAGGTGACTATTGAACAGAGTATAGAGCGTAGAGGTGACTATAGAACAGTATAGAGAGTAGAGGTGACTATAGAACAGAGTATAGAGAGTAGAGGTGACTATTGGAACAGTATAGAGAGTAGAGGTGACTATAGAACAGTATAGAGAGTAGAGGTGACTATAGAACAGTATAGAGAGTAGAGGTGACTATAGAACAGAGTATAGAGAGTAGAGGTGACTATAGAACAGTATAGAGAGTAGAGGTGACTATAGAACTGTATAGAGAGTAGAGGTGACTATAGAACAGTATAGAGAGTAGAGGTGACTATAGAACAGTATAGAGAGTAGAGGTGACTATAGAACAGAGTATAGAGAGTAGAGGTGACTATAGAACAGTATAGAGAGTAGAGGTGACTATAGAACAGTATAGAGAGTAGAGGTGACTATAGAAGAGAATATAGAGAGTAGAGGTGAATATAGAACAGAGTATAGAGAGTAGAGGTGACTATATAACAGTATAGAGAGTAGAGGTGACTATAGAACAGTATAGAGAGTAGAGGTGACTATAGAACAGAGTATAGAGAGTAGAGGTGACTATAGAACAGTATAGAGAGTAGAGGTGACTATAGAACAGTATAGAGAGTAGAGGTGACTATAGAAGAGAATATAGAGAGTAGAGGTGAATATAGAACAGAGTATAGAGAGTAGAGGTGACTATATAACAGTATAGAGAGTAGAGGTGACTATATAACAGTATAGAGAGTAGAGGTGACTATAGAACAGTATAGAGAGTAGAGGTGACTATCGTACAGTATAGAGAGTAGAGGTGACTATAGAACAGTATAGAGAGTAGAGGTGACTATAGAACAGTATAGAGAGTAGAGGTGACTATAGAACAGTATAGAGAGTAGAGGTAACTATAGAACAGTATAGAGAGTAGAGGTGACTATAGAACAGTATAGAGAGTAGAGGTGACTATAGAACAGAGTACAGAGAGTAGAGGTGACTATAGAACAGTACAGAGAGTAGACGTGACTATAGAACAGTATAGAGAGTAGAGTTGACTATAGAACTTTATAGAGAGTAGAGGTGACTATAGAACAGTATAGCGAGAATAGAGGTGACTATAGAACAGTATAGAGAGTAAAGGAGACTATAGAACAGTATAGAGAGTAGAGGTGACTATAGAACAGTATAGAGAGTAGAGGTGACTATAGAACAGTATAGAGAGTAAAGGAGACTATAGAACAGTATAGAGAGTAGAGGTGACTATAGAACAGTATAGAGAGTAAAGGAGACTATAGAACAGTATAGAGAGTAGAGGTGACTATAGAACAGTATAGAGAGTAGAGGTGACTATAGAACAGTATAGAGAGTAGAGGTGACTATAGAACAGTATAGAGAGTAAAGGTGACTATAGAACAGTATAGAGAGTAGAGGTGACTATAGAACAGTATAGAGAGTAGAGGTGACTATAGAACAGTATAGAGAGTAAAGGAGACTATAGAACCGAGAATAGAGAGTAGAGGTGACTATAGAACAGTATAGAGAGTAGAGGTGACTATAGAACAGTATAGAGAGTAGAGGTGACTATGATACAGTATAGAGAGTATAGAGGTGACTATAGAACAGTATAGAGAGTAGAGGTGACTATAGAAGAGAATATAAAGAGTAGAGGTGACTATAGAACAGTATAGAGAGTAGGGGTGACTATAGAACAGAGTATAGAGAGTAGAGGTGACTATAGAACAGTATAGAGAGTAGAGGTGACTATAGAACTGTATAGAGAGTAGAGGTGACTATAGAACAGTATGGAGAGTAGAGGTGACTATAGAACAGTATAGAGAGTAGAGGTGACTATAGAACAGAGTATAGAGAGTAGAGGTGACTATAGAACAGTATAGAGAGTAGAGGTGACTATAGAACAGTATAGAGAGTAGAGGTGACTATAGAACTGTATAGAGAGTAGAGGTGACTATAGAACAGTATAGAGAGTAGAGGTGACTATAGAACAGTATAGAGAGTAGAGGTGACTATAGAACAGAGTATAGAGAGTAGAGGTGACTATAGAACAGTATAGAGAGTAGAGGTGACTATAGAACAGTATAGAGAGTAGAGGTGACTATAGAACAGAGTACAGAGAGTAGAGGTGACTATAGAACAGTACAGAGAGTAGACGTGACTATAGAACAGTATAGAGAGTAGAGTTGACTATAGAACTGTATAGAGAGTAGAGGTGACTATAGAACAGTATAGCGAGAATAGAGGTGACTATAGAACAGTATAGAGAGTAAAGGAGACTATAGAACAGTATAGAGAGTAGAGGTGACTATAGAACAGTATAGAGAGTAAAGGAGACTATAGAACAGTATAGAGAGTAGAGGTGACTATACAACAGTATAGAGAGTAAAGGAGACTATAGAACAGTATAGAGAGTAGAGGTGACTATAGAACAGTATAGAGAGTAGAGGTGACTATAGAACAGTATAGCGAGAATAGAGGTGACTATAGAACAGTATAGAGAGTAGAGGTGACTATAGAACAGTATAGAGAGTAGAGGTGACTATAGAACAGTATAGAGAGTAAAGGAGACTATAGAACCGAGAATAGAGAGTAGAGGTGACTATAGAACAGTATAGAGAGTAGAGGTGACTATAGAACAGTATAGAGAGTAGAGGTGACTATGATACAGTATAGAGAGTATAGAGGTGACTATAGAACAGTATAGAGAGTAGAGGTGACTATAGAAGAGAATATAAAGAGTAGAGGTGACTATAGAACAGTATAGAGAGTAGGGGTGACTATAGAACAGAGTATAGAGAGTAGAGGTGACTATAGAACAGTATAGAGAGTAGAGTTGACTATGATACAGTATAGAGAGTATAGAGGTGACTATAGAACAGTATAGAGAGTAGAGGTGACTATACAACAGTATAGAGAGTAAAGGAGACTATAGAACAGTATAGAGAGTAGAGGTGACTATAGAACAGTATAGAGAGTAGAGGTGACTATAGAACAGTATAGCGAGAATAGAGGTGACTATAGAACAGTATAGAGAGTAGAGGTGACTATAGAACAGTATAGAGAGTAGAGGTGACTATAGAACAGTATAGAGAGTAAAGGAGACTATAGAACCGAGAATAGAGAGTAGAGGTGACTATAGAACAGTATAGAGAGTAGAGGTGACTATAGAACAGTATAGAGAGTAGAGGTGACTATGATACAGTATAGAGAGTATAGAGGTGACTATAGAACAGTATAGAGAGTAGAGGTGACTATAGAAGAGAATATAAAGAGTAGAGGTGACTATAGAACAGTATAGAGAGTAGGGGTGACTATAGAACAGAGTATAGAGAGTAGAGGTGACTATAGAACAGTATAGAGAGTAGAGTTGACTATGATACAGTATAGAGAGTATAGAGGTGACTATAGAACAGTATAGAGAGTAGAGGTGACTATAGAACAGAGTATAGAGAGTGTAGAGGTGACTATAGAACAGTATAGAGAGTAGAGGTGACTATAGAACAGTATAGAGAGTGTAGAGGTGACTATAGAACAGTATAGAGAGTAGAGGTGAATATAGAACAGAGTATAGAGAGTAGAGGTGACTATAGAACAGAGTATAGAGAGTAGAGGTGACTATAGAACAGAGTATAGAGAGTAGAGGTGACTATAGAAGAGAATATAGAGAGTAGAGGTGACTATAGAACAGTATAGAGAGTAGAGGTGACTATAGAACAGTATAGAGAGTAGAGGTGACTATAGAACAGTATAGAGAGTAGAGGTGACTATAGAACAGTATAGAGAGTAGAGGTGACTATAGAACAGTATAGAGAGTAGAGATGACTATAGAACAGTATAGAGAGTAGAGGTGACTATAGAACAGTATAGAGAGTAGAGGTGACTATAGAACAGTATAGAGAGTAGAGGTGACTATATAACAGTATAGAGAGTAGAGGTGACTATAGAACAGTATAGAGAGTAGAGGTGACTATAGAACAGTATAGAGAGTAGAGATGACTATAGAACAGTATAGAGAGTAGAGGTGACTATAGAACAGTATAGAGAGTAGAGGTGACTATATAACAGTATAGAGAGTAGAGGTGACTATATAACAGTATAGAGAGTAGAGGTGACTATAGAACAGTATAGAGAGTAGAGGTGACTATAGAACAGTATAAAGAGTAGAGGTGACTATAGAACAGAGTACAGAGAGTAGAGGTGACTATAGAACAGTATAGAGAGTAGAGGTGACTATAGTACAGTATAGAGAGTAGAGGTGACTATAGAACAGTATAGAGAGTAGAGGTGACTATAGAACAGTATAGAGAGTAGAGGTGACTATAGGACAGTATAGAGAGTAAAGGTGACTATAGAACAGTATAGAGAGCAGAGGTGACTATAGAACAGTATAGAGAGTAGAGGTGACTATAGAACAGTATAGAGAGTAAAGGTGACTATAGAACTGTATAGAGAGTAGAGGTGACTATAGAACAGTATAGAGAGTAGAGGTGACTATAGAACAGAGTATAGAGCGTAGAGGTGACTATAGAACAGTATAGAGAGTAAAGGAGACTATAGAACAGTATAGAGAGTAGAGGTGACTATAGAACAGTATAGAGAGTAGAGGTGACTATAGGACAGTATAGAGAGTAAAGGTGACTATAGAACAGTATAGAGAGTAGAGGTGACTATAGAACAGTATAGAGAGTAGAGGTGACTATAGAACAGTATAGAGAGTAAAGGTGACTATAGAACAGTATAGAGAGTAAAGGTGACTATAGAACAGTATAGAGAGTAGAGGTGACTATAGAACAGTATAGAGAGTAGAGGTGACTATTGAACAGAGTATAGAGCGTAGAGGTGACTATAGAACAGTATAGAGAGTAGAGGTGACTATAGAACAGAGTATAGAGAGTAGAGGTGACTATTGGAACAGTATAGAGAGTAGAGGTGACTATAGAACAGTATAGAGAGTAGAGGTGACTATAGAACAGAGTATAGAGAGTAGAGGTGACTATAGAACAGTATAGAGAGTAGAGGTGACTATAGAACTGTATAGAGAGCAGAGGTGACTATAGAACAGTATAGAGAGTAGAGGTGACTATAGAACAGTATAGAGAGTAGAGGTGACTATAGAACAGAGTATAGAGAGGAGAGGTGACTATAGAACAGTATAGAGAGTAGAGGTGACTATAGAACAGTATAAAGAGTAGAGGTGACTATAGAACAGAGTACAGAGAGTAGAGGTGACTATAGAACAGTATAGAGAGTAGAGGTGACTATAGTACAGTATAGAGAGTAGAGGTGACTATAGAACAGTATAGAGAGTAGAGGTGACTATAGAACAGTATAGAGAGTAGAGGTGACTATAGAACAGTATAGAGAGTAGAGGTAACTATAGAACAGTATAGAGAGTAGAGGTGGCTATAGAACAGTATAGAGAGTAGAGGTGACTATAGAACAGAGTACAGAGAGTAGAGGTGACTATAGAACAGTACAGAGAGTAGACGTGACTATAGAACAGTATAGAGAGTAGAGTTGACTATAGAACTGTATAGAGAGTAGAGGTGACTATAGAACAGTATAGCGAGAATAGAGGTGACTATAGAACAGTATAGAGAGTAAAGGAGACTATAGAACAGTATAGAGAGTAGAGGTGACTATAGAACAGTATAGAGAGTAAAGGAGACTATAGAACAGTATAGAGAGTAAAGGTGACTATAGAACAGTATAGAGAGTAGAGGTGACTATAGAACAGAGTACAGAGAGTAGAGGTGACTATAGAACAGTATAGAGAGTAGAGGTGACTATAGAACAGTATAGAGAGTAGAGATGACTATAGAACAGTATAGAGAGTAGAGGTGACTATAGAACAGTATAGAGAGTAGAGGTGACTATATAACAGTATAGAGAGTAGAGGTGACTATATAACAGTATAGAGAGTAGAGGTGACTATAGAACAGTATAGAGAGTAGAGGTGACTATAGAACAGTATAAAGAGTAGAGGTGACTATAGAACAGAGTACAGAGAGTAGAGGTGACTATAGAACAGTATAGAGAGTAGAGGTGACTATAGTACAGTATAGAGAGTAGAGGTGACTATAGAACAGTATAGAGAGTAGAGGTGACTATAGAACAGTATAGAGAGTAGAGGTGACTATAGGACAGTATAGAGAGTAAAGGTGACTATAGAACAGTATAGAGAGCAGAGGTGACTATAGAACAGTATAGAGAGTAGAGGTGACTATAGAACAGTATAGAGAGTAAAGGTGACTATAGAACTGTATAGAGAGTAGAGGTGACTATAGAACAGTATAGAGAGTAGAGGTGACTATAGAACAGAGTATAGAGAGTAGAGGTGACTATAGAACAGTATAGAGAGTAAAGGAGACTATAGAACAGTATAGAGAGTAGAGGTGACTATAGAACAGTATAGAGAGTAGAGGTGACTATAGGACAGTATAGAGAGTAAAGGTGACTATAGAACAGTATAGAGAGTAGAGGTGACTATAGAACAGTATAGAGAGTAGAGGTGACTATAGAACAGTATAGAGAGTAAAGGTGACTATAGAACAGTATAGAGAGTAAAGGTGACTATAGAACAGTATAGAGAGTAGAGGTGACTATAGAACAGTATAGAGAGTAAAGGTGACTATAGAACTGTATAGAGAGTAGAGGTGACTATAGAACAGTATAGAGAGTAGAGGTGACTATTGAACAGAGTATAGAGCGTAGAGGTGACTATAGAACAGTATAGAGAGTAGAGGTGACTATAGAACAGAGTATAGAGAGTAGAGGTGACTATTGGAACAGTATAGAGAGTAGAGGTGACTATAGAACAGTATAGAGAGTAGAGGTGACTATAGAACAGTATAGAGAGTAGAGGTGACTATAGAACAGAGTATAGAGAGTAGAGGTGACTATAGAACAGTATAGAGAGTAGAGGTGACTATAGAACTGTATAGAGAGTAGAGGTGACTATAGAACAGTATAGAGAGTAGAGGTGACTATAGAACAGTATAGAGAGTAGAGGTGACTATAGAACAGAGTATAGAGAGTAGAGGTGACTATAGAACAGTATAGAGAGTAGAGGTGACTATAGAACAGTATAGAGAGTAGAGGTGACTATAGAAGAGAATATAGAGAGTAGAGGTGAATATAGAACAGAGTATAGAGAGTAGAGGTGACTATATAACAGTATAGAGAGTAGAGGTGACTATAGAACAGTATAGAGAGTAGAGGTGACTATAGAACAGAGTATAGAGAGTAGAGGTGACTATAGAACAGTATAGAGAGTAGAGGTGACTATAGAACAGTATAGAGAGTAGAGGTGACTATAGAAGAGAATATAGAGAGTAGAGGTGAATATAGAACAGAGTATAGAGAGTAGAGGTGACTATATAACAGTATAGAGAGTAGAGGTGACTATATAACAGTATAGAGAGTAGAGGTGACTATAGAACAGTATAGAGAGTAGAGGTGACTATCGTACAGTATAGAGAGTAGAGGTGACTATAGAACAGTATAGAGAGTAGAGGTGACTATAGAACAGTATAGAGAGTAGAGGTGACTATAGAACAGTATAGAGAGTAGAGGTAACTATAGAACAGTATAGAGAGTAGAGGTGACTATAGAACAGTATAGAGAGTAGAGGTGACTATAGAACAGAGTACAGAGAGTAGAGGTGACTATAGAACAGTACAGAGAGTAGACGTGACTATAGAACAGTATAGAGAGTAGAGTTGACTATAGAACTTTATAGAGAGTAGAGGTGACTATAGAACAGTATAGCGAGAATAGAGGTGACTATAGAACAGTATAGAGAGTAAAGGAGACTATAGAACAGTATAGAGAGTAGAGGTGACTATAGAACAGTATAGAGAGTAGAGGTGACTATAGAACAGTATAGAGAGTAAAGGAGACTATAGAACAGTATAGAGAGTAGAGGTGACTATAGAACAGTATAGAGAGTAAAGGAGACTATAGAACAGTATAGAGAGTAGAGGTGACTATAGAACAGTATAGAGAGTAGAGGTGACTATAGAACAGTATAGAGAGTAGAGGTGACTATAGAACAGTATAGAGAGTAAAGGTGACTATAGAACAGTATAGAGAGTAGAGGTGACTATAGAACAGTATAGAGAGTAGAGGTGACTATAGAACAGTATAGAGAGTAAAGGAGACTATAGAACCGAGAATAGAGAGTAGAGGTGACTATAGAACAGTATAGAGAGTAGAGGTGACTATAGAACAGTATAGAGAGTAGAGGTGACTATGATACAGTATAGAGAGTATAGAGGTGACTATAGAACAGTATAGAGAGTAGAGGTGACTATAGAAGAGAATATAAAGAGTAGAGGTGACTATAGAACAGTATAGAGAGTAGGGGTGACTATAGAACAGAGTATAGAGAGTAGAGGTGACTATAGAACAGTATAGAGAGTAGAGGTGACTATAGAACTGTATAGAGAGTAGAGGTGACTATAGAACAGTATGGAGAGTAGAGGTGACTATAGAACAGTATAGAGAGTAGAGGTGACTATAGAACAGAGTATAGAGAGTAGAGGTGACTATAGAACAGTATAGAGAGTAGAGGTGACTATAGAACAGTATAGAGAGTAGAGGTGACTATAGAACTGTATAGAGAGTAGAGGTGACTATAGAACAGTATAGAGAGTAGAGGTGACTATAGAACAGTATAGAGAGTAGAGGTGACTATAGAACAGAGTATAGAGAGTAGAGGTGACTATAGAACAGTATAGAGAGTAGAGGTGACTATAGAACAGTATAGAGAGTAGAGGTGACTATAGAACAGAGTACAGAGAGTAGAGGTGACTATAGAACAGTACAGAGAGTAGACGTGACTATAGAACAGTATAGAGAGTAGAGTTGACTATAGAACTGTATAGAGAGTAGAGGTGACTATAGAACAGTATAGCGAGAATAGAGGTGACTATAGAACAGTATAGAGAGTAAAGGAGACTATAGAACAGTATAGAGAGTAGAGGTGACTATAGAACAGTATAGAGAGTAAAGGAGACTATAGAACAGTATAGAGAGTAGAGGTGACTATACAACAGTATAGAGAGTAAAGGAGACTATAGAACAGTATAGAGAGTAGAGGTGACTATAGAACAGTATAGAGAGTAGAGGTGACTATAGAACAGTATAGCGAGAATAGAGGTGACTATAGAACAGTATAGAGAGTAGAGGTGACTATAGAACAGTATAGAGAGTAGAGGTGACTATAGAACAGTATAGAGAGTAAAGGAGACTATAGAACCGAGAATAGAGAGTAGAGGTGACTATAGAACAGTATAGAGAGTAGAGGTGACTATAGAACAGTATAGAGAGTAGAGGTGACTATGATACAGTATAGAGAGTATAGAGGTGACTATAGAACAGTATAGAGAGTAGAGGTGACTATAGAAGAGAATATAAAGAGTAGAGGTGACTATAGAACAGTATAGAGAGTAGGGGTGACTATAGAACAGAGTATAGAGAGTAGAGGTGACTATAGAACAGTATAGAGAGTAGAGTTGACTATGATACAGTATAGAGAGTATAGAGGTGACTATAGAACAGTATAGAGAGTAGAGGTGACTATACAACAGTATAGAGAGTAAAGGAGACTATAGAACAGTATAGAGAGTAGAGGTGACTATAGAACAGTATAGAGAGTAGAGGTGACTATAGAACAGTATAGCGAGAATAGAGGTGACTATAGAACAGTATAGAGAGTAGAGGTGACTATAGAACAGTATAGAGAGTAGAGGTGACTATAGAACAGTATAGAGAGTAAAGGAGACTATAGAACCGAGAATAGAGAGTAGAGGTGACTATAGAACAGTATAGAGAGTAGAGGTGACTATAGAACAGTATAGAGAGTAGAGGTGACTATGATACAGTATAGAGAGTATAGAGGTGACTATAGAACAGTATAGAGAGTAGAGGTGACTATAGAAGAGAATATAAAGAGTAGAGGTGACTATAGAACAGTATAGAGAGTAGGGGTGACTATAGAACAGAGTATAGAGAGTAGAGGTGACTATAGAACAGTATAGAGAGTAGAGTTGACTATGATACAGTATAGAGAGTATAGAGGTGACTATAGAACAGTATAGAGAGTAGAGGTGACTATAGAACAGAGTATAGAGAGTGTAGAGGTGACTATAGAACAGTATAGAGAGTAGAGGTGACTATAGAACAGTATAGAGAGTGTAGAGGTGACTATAGAACAGTATAGAGAGTAGAGGTGAATATAGAACAGAGTATAGAGAGTAGAGGTGACTATAGAACAGAGTATAGAGAGTAGAGGTGACTATAGAACAGAGTATAGAGAGTAGAGGTGACTATAGAAGAGAATATAGAGAGTAGAGGTGACTATAGAACAGTATAGAGAGTAGAGGTGACTATAGAACAGTATAGAGAGTAGAGGTGACTATAGAACAGTATAGAGAGTAGAGGTGACTATAGAACAGTATAGAGAGTAGAGGTGACTATAGAACAGTATAGAGAGTAGAGGTGACTATAGAACAGTATAGAGAGTAGAGGTGACTATAGAACAGTATAGAGAGTAGAGGTGACTATAGAACAGTATAGAGAGTAGAGGTGACTATATAACAGTATAGAGAGTAGAGGTGACTATAGAACAGTATAGAGAGTAAAGGTGACTATAGAACAGTATAGAGAGTAGAGGTGACTATAGAACAGAGTATAGAGAGTAGAGGTGACTATAGAACAGAGTATAGAGAGTAAAGGCAGCATAATCCACGTCATAATCCTCCTCCATACAATGTTTGTCTATGGAGACTGCTAGCAGAGAAAAAGAAGCGACATGACCTTTCTTCAGGCGTTTTCCGCCTGAAGAAAGCAATAGAAGTGAATGAAAGGGAAAAACCGCACGTTTTTTTGCAAAAATAAGCAATGCTCAGGACTTACCAACCATTAAATTTCCCAACCAGCATCCATACTGAAAAGTGGGTGGAGTTAACCCCCTTTGATCCTCCACCCCCGTTTTGTATACAAAGACTCCTCCTCACCATGCCACGATGAGCAGGAATGACTCCTTACACCCGTTAGCCTCCCCACACACGCACTGCTCTCTCAATGCCATCCCGGATGCTCAACAGCCAGATATCCAGGCCGATGGCATTGAGATGGATTCCGTCAGGCCTAAAAAGATCAGGGGACACCACCTCCAGCTCCTGTTGCCGGACCACAATACCACCATTCCGGTCCACAAACCAACCCACAGCCCAATTAAGCTTGATCCGAGCTCTATTAATACCTGCAGCCGAATGAGCATGCCTCCTAGACAACTGAGCCACAATGTCCGACCATATCACAATAAGGCTGGGAAAAGTCGCCCATAAGTGCAAGAGGTCCAGCTTTATATCACGAGTCACCTCCCTAGTCGAGCACAGCCCTAAGTCAATTCCCCCGGCGTGTATAACCAACACATCGGGGACCTGTCCATGTCAACAAAGTATTGAAGCTCACCCAACAACCGGAACCACAGCAAGCCCCTAACCCCGATCCACTTGATCTGCACCGCCGATCTGTTGAATCCCAACTGCCGCCCAGACGGCCAAGCATCAGCATGAACTCCACCTCAGTGGACATAAGAGTGGCCGGCGATCCAGACTAAACACGGGGGCAATCCTGAAACACAGTAAACAGAAACATAAAAACAGACCCCACCACTACCAACCACCAACCCAGAGACACCCCCAACAGTTCAAAGCAGATGTGGCCTCACATACAAACGGAAACGATCCGACTCCCACCGCCCAATGCACCGGATAACCTCCGCAGGCAGGCCCCGATGCACTGCCTCAGTGGCGGCACCAATCCGGAAGGAATGGGAACTAAAATCTGTCGGCGTTAAGCCCCAACACCACCAGACCCTTCCGCAAGACCTGAACAAATTGGAACCTCGACAAACAGAACAAGTCCCTATGCACCAGCAAGGATAGGCCGCCCTCCAGGTGCAGTCGCAAGAAGGCCTCTACAACTCACAGGGCAAACCACGGACCCCCACAGCCTATGCAAACGGACCACCAGGCCCCTACCCTCTGGGTCCATCTTAGACCGATGGATGCAGCAAACCAAATCTTCCCCAGAAAGACGGCAATCCCCAAACAACAGACCACCAGGGTACGCACGACTACGAGACACTAACTCGGAAACCTGGAAAGTACCAAAAAATGCCAGTGAAAATGCCAAGCTAAACAATACCACCTCATAGTCCGACAGACACACGTGCCCCAATACCCCTACCAAATCCCGGACAACTGCAAAAGACAACGGATGCCGGCAGTCCCTGACTGACGACCCCTGGCGAAAGCCCTTAACCCCCTGGCGCACCAAGAAAGTTTTAGTGCAATCACGAAAACCGCTGAAGTTGAGCCAACAGAGAAACCCCAGAACTAAAAGCCGAACCAACAAACACTAATACAGATGCCTCTAAATCCTCCGGTACCTCCGAAGTGTGCAGCTCCCGCAGCAACTCCTCCCAATCCGACCAGACCTGAGCATACTCCGACCAAGTCGAATCCCCCAAGGACCGCCTCACCAGTGACATAGCCATACTTAAACCATCGACCACAGCTCCTCCGGGCAAGGGAGACCCTCCTCGTCCGCCTCCGGCGCCACCTCCCGAAATCTGTCCCACTGAAAACGAGAGAGGGAATCCGCTATATCATTATAAGAACCCGGCAGATGTACAAAGTGCGTGTTAAGCTCCAGCCCCCTCGGCACCAATCTACGCAACAACCTGACTACAGGTGGCGAATTAGCAGACTGCGAAATAATGGCCTGGACCACACCCAGATTATCACAAAGGAAGCGGACCCTGCGGTAATGCAACCGGACACCCCAAACAATCGTGGCCACCACAATTGGGAAAAGCTCCAGCAAGGCCAGAGTCCGCACCCAATCATTCGACCGCCAAGCCTGAGGCCACTCCCCGCACACCACTGCCCCTGGAAATAAGCCCCAAACCCATGCGCCCCAGACGCGTCTGTAAACAGTTCCAGGTCCTCATTAGAAACAAGCGCCATCTGCAGTATCGACAAAAATCCCTCCCAAACCAACAAATCCTCCCGCAAATCAGACCCAAAGCGCAAAAAATGAAACGGAAGCCGCACGCCCGCCGTAACAGCAGCCGGGTGCCGGCAAAATACCCTACCCATGTGCATAATGCGGCAAGCAAAGTTAAGGAGAGCCAACAGGGACTGCAACTCACGCAGCCTAAGCTTCCTCTGCCGCACCGCCCGACCCACTATTTCCCACAACTCAACCGACTTATCCTCTGGCAATCTGCACTCTAGCCGTTCGGTATCGATAACAATGCCAAAAAACTTAACAACCATAGCCGGGCCTTCCGTCTTCTCCGGTGCCAATGGAACACCAAAGCTCCTGCAGGTATCCTCCATGGCCTGCAACAGCAATGGACACACCCACGTACCCGGAGAGCCAATGAACAGAAAGTCATCAAGGTAGTGCAGCACTGAGTCCACTTGCACCCGGCGATGCACTACCCACTCCAAAAAGGTGCAGAACTCCTCGAAATAAGCGCAGGATATCGAGCACCCCATCGGCAAACACTTGTCCACAAAGTAGCCCCCTTGCCACTTGCACCCGAGAAGGTGAAAGCTGTCAGGGTGCACCGGTAAAAGACGGAAGGCCGACTCAATGTCAGTCTTTGCAAGCAGCGCCCCTCTGCTGTACCGCCGCACCCAAGCCAAAGCCGCATCAAAGGACGCCTAGGACACTGCACACAACGCTGGATCAATACCGTCGTTGACTGAACCCCCCTCAGGATGAGACAAGTGGTGAATGAGGCGGAATTTTTTAGGCTCCTTCTTGGGCACCACCCCTAACGGGGAGACCCGAAGGCCCTCAAGAGGCGGCCGCTCAAACGGCCCAGCCATACGACCCAATTCCACCTCCTTCGCCAACTTAGCCACCACCACCTCGGGGTGAGCCAAAGCCAACACCAGATTCTTAGGCTCCCCCCCCCACCCCCCAAATTAGAACACGGAATATGAAAACCCTCAGAAAACCCCTTAAACAAACGCGCGGCCGCCGCCCTATTTGGATACCGCCCTAGAAACTCCGCCATCCTTTCCGCCCTCACCGGAGTCCCTCCCCCCCTTTTCCTTTACCCTTCTTAAAACAGCGAGTGAGGGGGTGACCCCACCCCGCAACCGGAGCACTCATGTTTGAAATGACAGTCGCCGCCGAACTTACACTGCCCCTCATTGTATTGCCAACAGCACCCTCTCCCTCCGCCTGCCGACCGCCCCGCTGTAGACCCAGAGCCACCGGCCCCTTCCCGAATGGACTAACCCCCAGAGATTCAGTACCCTGTCCCGCAGTCCCGGTCGACGGGAGGTATGTCCCGGGTTGCAACTCAGATCTGCGTCCTCTGGACTCAGTGAGTGAGACTGCAGAGAGAGCTGCGGGGGAGCGTGGAAGGTGAGTATAAGTGGTTTTTTTATGTAAAGGGGAACATAATGTAGGGGCCCATGAAACTGGGGGCAGATCAAGGGGGGGGGAAACGGCATGAAACTGTGCAGAGACGGAGGGACATGAATCTGGGGGCAGATGAATGGGGGACATATGATTTACGGGTGACTGTAGGAGGATTAAACTGTTTGGGGGCACACAAAAAATGAGCTAAATTTTCCGCTCCAAGCGCCGCACATTTTGTACCTCTTTCCAGAGGATTAGATACACATGTCATCACGCAGTACCACACGCTGAAGAATTAGATATGCACATCTGCACACAGTACCTCACACTGGAGGATTAGATACGCACTTCAGCACACAGTTTCATACAGATTAGAGATGTGCGTCTGCACACGCCGGATGAATAGATACGTGCGTCAGCACACAGTTCCACACTCCGGAGGATTAGATATGTGCATCTGCACACAGTTCTACACATCTGAGGATTAGATACACACGTCTGCAGAAAATACCACATGGCGGAGGATTAGATACGCACGTCTGCACACAGTACCACACTCAGATACGTGTGTCAGCACACAGTACAACACGCCGGAGGAGTAGATGAGTGCGTCTGCACACAATACCACATGCTGGAGAATTAGATACGCAGCACTGCACACAGTATCACACATCAGAACTTTACTCCAGGTTTCCATAACAACCCAGCCATTTTTCTTCACTGCTGTAAGTCAGCTTAAAGGGGCAGGGCACTGTGGATGACACTCTTACACAAGGTCACATACACACAGTTTTACTCCACCTCTCCCTAACAACCGATTGCAGGTTTTTCCACAGATCATGATCACATGACGCTTATGGACACACACATACGACATACAAAGTACACCAGTGCAAAACTGCGCAATTCTTATGGGGCCACTACATGAACACTACATATATATATATATGAGTTTCTGTCTGTTCTTTATGTTTGACCAAATGACTGGGCCAATCCTCATCAAATTTGGCACACAGGTACAACAGGTGTCCAGGAAGGCTTCGGACCAAGTCTCAGCTCTCTAGATTGCATTAGCCAATACAAGCCTGCAAGTCTGTCACTCATATTCCAACTGCCATACACACAGTCACATGTCTCCTATCAGCCAATTGAAGCTCGTAGGTGCTTAGTCTCCACATGCACACAGCCTTACTACAGGTTTCCACAACAGCCCACCCATTTTTTTTCACTGCTGTATGTCAGCTTTAAATGGACAGGATGCTCTGCAGGATACTGTTACACAAGGTCACATACACACAGCTTTACTCCAGGTTTCCATAACAACAGATTGCAGGTTTTTCACTGATATCCAAACTGACATACACATGATAGAATAAATTTCCGGCACTCAATTTAATGCTTCCAAACTGTGAATTTTTATTTACATCATACAAAAATAACGTTTTGGTCTGGTATAGACCTTCTTCAATTGGTCGGTTAATAGGTGTATAGGAAGTGGAAGCCAAAAGGTTGGAGTAGGGTGTCCAGGTCAGATGAGATGACATACACATGATCACATGACGCTTATGGACCAATGGAAACTCGCAGGTTCTTCAGTCATCACATACACACAGCTTTACACCAGGTTTCCATAGCAACCTATTTTTATAGGGCCACTGCACAAACAAAAAGTAAAATATACCTGTGTGAAGCCGGGTCCTTCTGCTATACATGGGTGTCCACAATGGGGCATAACAGTGTGTGCAGGGGCCATTATGGGGCATAGTACTCTGTGTGCAGGGGCCACTAGGGGTAATGATAGTGTGTGTAGGGGCCACTACGGGGCATAATAGTGCATGCAGGAATGCGGGGGGTGGGGAGGCAGTCGGTCGGGGTCTTTTGCATCGGTCGGGGGGGGGCTCCATTTCAAAAGTCTGCCACAGAGCCCCGCCATTCCTAGTTACGCCGCTGATTATACACCATAGTAAGGTGACTATAATAATCCTATAATGTCCGCAATGAGATGATGCGGCTGCAGATCTGTAATAATCCGCACATCAGGGATTGGCGAATCCATGAAATAACCGAGAAGAGCAGACACATCTGTTAGAAGATCCAACTAGAATCCATTAATGAGGAAACTCCTCTGGGAAGGAAGAAATAAGGCAGATGGGATGGACAAGACCCAGAATAATCTGAGGATGCCATAGACTGTACAGGAAGATCTGGGAAGACTTTGCAGAATTCTCCCCCCACCCTCCAGTATACAGATACAGGGAGCAGCAGACTCCCAAAAATGCAAAAACAGTGACATTTATAAAAGGGTCTTGCGATGGCCAGGCATTACCTTTAACTCTTTCAGCGCTGTATTAGATAAACCACTTAATTTAACCCCCTTTTTGATGTTCCTCCACCCTATGAATATTTCATGCAGACCATAATGTTATTAGATAATGTATGCACAGGCCCCCGAGGAGAGAGGTGAGGGGTCAGCGTGTTAAAGGCCCCCGACCCCCTGAGATCATCGGAAATGGTAGGGAAGTGGGTGCTAAAACACTGCCAGGAAATGGGGGGGAGGGAGTGCCCATAACCTATAGCATGAAAAAATTCTCCCAACTAAACTCGGCTGGTGAAATAGAATGATATAGCGAAAATTATTATACAAAATTGGTAACAATGTATCAATAAAACATTCCTGTCAGAGGTGTCTGCACTAGAGATGAGCGAACAGTGAAATATTCGATATTCGTTACTCGTTTCGAGTAGCCCCTCAATATTCGGCTATCCGAACGAATATCGAACCCCATTATAGTCTATGGGGAAAAACCGTTCGACTCGAATTCGAGAAGGGTCACCAAGTCCTCTATGACACCTTAGCAAATGATGACAACACCTCTGCAATGCAACTGGGACAGCAGGGGAAGCCTTGCACCAGCAGAGTATTAGCCCCTTTAAAACTCTTAGCCCCTAAAACGGTGGTTCCAGAACCATCCCTCTCATTGTGTTGGATTGATGCAGTGGATTGGACTGAGGACCCAGACATTGACCTTGATTTTGTTTGGGAAATTGATAACATTTTGGCATCAAGTCCTGGGGGTAACTTTTATTTAGAGGACCTCAAAGGTGGAGAATTGGCTGCAACCACTACTAGCGGTAATGGTCCTCTAATATGGGACTCTACATTACCTCTACAGGGTTCTGATCAGGTGTTAATAGTCCAAACAACACGCTCCAGTACTTCAGATGTAGATCAGAAACCACTTTCCCTTCCGACACCAGATTTAACCAAGCTTCACCATCATCATCATCATCCTGCTGAGATGGAGCCACTAAAGGAAACCTTGCCTTCAAAGGC
Organism: Leptodactylus fuscus; assembly: GCF_031893055.1. Taxonomy (NCBI): domain Eukaryota; kingdom Metazoa; phylum Chordata; class Amphibia; order Anura; family Leptodactylidae; genus Leptodactylus; species Leptodactylus fuscus. The sequence continues at coordinate 17,758,281 of NC_134265.1, forward strand.
ATGTCCTGGAGCTGCGACTGAGCTGGGGTTGGAGGATTAGGAGAAGGAGGGTGATGATGAGTGAATTGGGTGCTGGCAGCCCCTCTCCAGTACCTGGACTGTGGACTGGATACCCAGCTGGATATCCACGTCCTCGCCCATGTCCCCTGTTGCATGATTGGCAGGTTCACTTTATGTTTCTCACACTGACACCACGCTCTCCCTCTCTCTCCAAAACAAAAATGAGACAAAGATGGCAGCCACTATTCTTATAAATCCGAGGTCACATGTTTTCGGCAGCCAATGGGCTTTTCCAATTTTTTTCACTGCCTAAGTTGTCGTAGTTCCTGTCCCACCTCCTCTGCACAGTTATTGTGCAAAAAAAAACGCGTCAGGAAAGGTGGGAGGGGATACGAATTTTTACTGCGTTTGCCGCGTGTTAGTCAATTGGAATCGAATTTTTGGAACAGCCTGATATTCGATCAAATACCAATTCGATCGAACGCCGTTCGCTCATCTCTAGTCTACAGCCTTTAACCCTTTAAGGACATAGGGTCATTTGTACGTTAATACTCGGTGACTATTTTCATATTCTCCCTCCCCGCCTTCCAAAATTCATCTGATGGGTGTTGGAAGGGGTCGATCTTGCCCCTGAGCTACCCAGATTACGTGATCACTACTGACATCTGAAGGGTTAAACCGCTGGAGTCGGAGTATTTTCCAATTCTGGTGGCTTGTCTGGGATCTTGGCTGTGTAGCACTCGTGTGCGCACAGCATGAAAGCGCTGCACTGTTACGGAGCGGAGCAATAACTACACGCTCAGTGCAACATGGAGGGGTTAAACATACTTATATACTGTATATTTAGCATATTTTTACCTATAGGCAACAAAATCCTGCAGTTTCCACAATGACCACTGAGCCTCACATTAATCTGACACTTCCGGTTCTGTAGAGATCACTTCTCAGCAGGAACTTCATGATCATCACAGACAGGATTACAATGAAAGTTAACACTTGTATTATAAAGCTGGGGCAGATAACACAGAATCTGCCAAAATGTGATGGTCACTGTTCATGTCCTCGCCCTCACTGCCCAGTGATCTGTATACAGCACGCCCACTACACTCTCTCATAGAAGTCACATCATCTATTCCAGAAGTGTCTGGGCTCCAGAAGCTATAGCAGTGGACATAACTGTTGTAACTTCTGGAACAGCCGATCTGTATGGGGTCTGAGTACTGGACCCCGACAGATTACATACTAATGACCGATCCTGTGGATAGATTATCAGTGTGAAAAATCAATTTGAGGCCGTAAAACCCCTTTAAGGGGCATGCTCAGGGTTCGTGAGGATGTTAAAAAGGGTTGTTGTATTTCCAAAATCAGAAACTGTATGACCCTGTGCAAAAATATATCATGAAAAATATTTTTCTCATGTCTTTCCCATTTGACTAGCTCTATTGTCTTGTATAGGAAAGTGTTGTGGGCATGCTCAGTGACATGTACTGTGCTGGATATGTGTTATCTGCTCCCAGCTTTATAACACACTTGTATATACCTTATAGTAATCCTGTTTGTGATAATTATGTTATGACTGGTAACTCGACCCTTCTCCCGATATACACAGCACAAGCAGAAAAGTGACAGGAAGTGTTATCCTATTGTCAGGGCTTACTCATTTTCTGCTGATAGGTTCCTTGTAAGCTTTCTTCTGAATCACCGAGTTCTGGAGAAAGAGAATCGGAAAGTAAACAAATTAAGAGACGTATTAAGTCACCTATCTGCGGAAAATGATAGACCCTGCGGACTGATGGCAGCGGAGGGAGGGGGTAATAGTCTAGGGCGCCATTGTTTAAGTCCTTAAGTTCCCCTAATTACAATGAACCCTAAAACCAGTAACATTTACTACTGCAGTATTATGTAGGAACCATATGGCAGTATTACGTGAGCTTTTAATAGTTGTATCATTTGAATACTGTTCTATATGGTGGTATTATATATGTTGTATATGGTAGTATTGCATGTGACGGTATAATTTAGGCATGATATAGCGGTATTATGTAAGGTTTTAAGAGCGGTATAATTTGAATACATAAATTGTGGAATTCTATAGGTTGTATGTTGTAGCATTGGATGGACACAGTATGACAGTAGAATATTTATATAGGTTGTATATTGTAGCATTGGATGGACACAGTATGACAGTAGAATATTTATGTAGGTTTTAATAGTTGTATAATATGATTTCTTTACATTATTTGTTCACTATATGGTGGTCTATAGGTTATATATAGTAGTATTTGATGGACACAGTATGACAGTATCATTTAGGCATAATATGGCAGTATTACAATTAACCCTAAAACCAGTAAAATTTGCTGCTGCATGGGGGTATTATATAGGAACACCTTTGCAGTATTATGTAGGAACCAAATGGCAGTATTATGTGGCTTTTAATAGTACTGTTCTATATGGAGGTATTATATCCTATTAATATTATAAATGTGAAAGTTTGTGAGTTTGGATGTTTGTGGGTTTGTGTGTTCGGATGTTTGTTAGTCAATCACGCAAAACCCGCTCGACCGATTTGGCTGAAATTTTCCATAAACATAGTTAATACACCCCATTGCGCAATAGGCTACTTTTCGTCACAATAGCGCACATACGTTTTTCCCAGGACCCCCACAAACCCCAAACTCACACTACCATCTCTGCAATCTCACACACTTTGGACCATAGCAAGCCCCAAAATTCCTATTGCCCTCTACAGCCTCGCCCCTCACCCCACACAATCGCATATACATATACTTTACCACTTTGCCCCTCACCTTAACCATACTCCAGGAGGCTCTCTTTAACGCTCCGGAGCAGCCATGTTTGCCGACCCCCACCGCTCTGACAATCCGCGACACCGCCCACCCATGTCAATACCCCTAGGAAGTCTAATAAATGCAAAAAAAAAAGTTTAAAAAAAAAGTAAAAAAAATATAAAAACAAATAAAAAGGATTAAAAATTCAAATCACCCCCCTTTCCCTAGAACACATATAAAAGTAGTTAAAAACTGTGAAACATATACATGTTAGGTATCCCCGTGTCCGAAATCGCCCGCTCTACAAAGCTATACAAATATTTTTCCTGTTCGGTAAACGCCGTAGCAGGAAAAATAGTCAAAAGTGCCAAAACGCCGTTTTTTCACTCTTTTGATTCTGATAAAAATTTGAATAAAAAGTGATCAAAGCAATAACATTTCCTGAAGATGGTAGAACTACAAAGTACACCCAGTCCCGCAAAAAAAGACGCCATATACATCCCCGTACATGCACGTATAAAAAAGTTACGGCTGTCGGAATATGGCGACTTTTCCAAAAAAAATTTTTTAACAGTTTTGGATTTGTTTTTAAGGGGTCAAAATGTAACTAAAACCATATAAATTTGGTATCTCCGGAGTCGTAACGAAACAAAGAATACAGAGGACATGTCATTTTGGTTGCACAGTGAACGCCGTAAAACCAAAGCCCGTAAGAAAGTCGCAGAAATGCATTTTTTCTTGAAATCCACCCCATTTTGAATTTTTTCCCTGCTTCCCAGTACATTATATAGAATAAATAATGGTGGCATCATGAAGAAAAATTTGTCCCGCAAAAATTAAGACCTCATATGGCTCTGGGAGAAGAGAAATAAAAAAGTTATGGGGTTTAGAAGGAGGGGAGTCAAAAATGAAAATCAAAAAATGCCATCGGCGGGAAAGGGTTAACTTCAAATACTTCTGTCCCAAAGTCACTATGTAAAGTTTCTCACAACACCGTATATATAGCAGCTCTAATACAAAGTAACTGCAACACAAAAGTCTCACGGATTCTCTGAATTACAGCAAAAACAAGATACAAAGTTACATTTCATATCCCATCCCTTATACACAGTACCAAAACCTTACCCGCGCCTGTATATACCCACTGCTACAATCACCGCAGACGAAGTTGCGGGTACCAGCTAGTAGGTTATATATGGTTGTATTATATAGGTTTTATATGGTGGTATTGCATGAACATAGTGTGAGAGTATAATTTAAGATTAATATGGAGGTATTATGTGGGTTTTGAAGACCTTTATAGTTTGAATACATCACATTCTTTGGCCGCTATATGGCGGACTTATAACACTCATATACGGTAGTATTGCATGGACTTAGAATGAGAGTATTATTTAGCCATGATGGAAATGGCAGTATAACGTGGACTTTTAAGAGGTGTATCATATGGTGATATTATATATGGTGATAATATAAGTGATATAGGGTACTATATGGTGATATTATATAGGTTGCATTTTGTAGCATTGAATGAACATAGTATGGGAGTATAATTTAGGCATTATATTGCAGTATTACTTTTAATAGCTGTATGCTGTAAAATATGTCACATTATTTGGGCAATATATGGTGGTTTTCTATAAGTTGTATATAGTAGTACTAAGCGGACACAGTATGACCGTATCATTTAGGCATTATATGGAAGCCTTATGTGGGCTTTTAGCAGCTGCATAATATGAATACATGGCGTTATTTGGCCACTATACAGTGGTATTATATAGATTGTATTTGGCAGTGTTTTATGGAAACAGTATGACAGTATCATTTAGGCATTCTATGACGGTATTATTTTACATTTACAGTTTTTGAAATGATGAAGAAAAACTGAAATCTAAAATATAGAGATGAGACCTTGTCTATATATATATAAAACCAGCCCTGACAGTAACAAAACTGCAGATTCTATTTAGCGAGGTGAGATAAGTTATCATTTACTCAACATTGCTGACATGTAAACCCCTGTACAGGAAAAAATACTGATATATGGCGCATATAATTAACATTCCGAGACAGGATTGTGCTAGAACAATGCACTGAGAGGGTATCCCCGGATCGGCTGCCAAGAAGCCCGGGCATTGTGAATGTGAGGATTGTTTTAGCAAATGTCCTAATCACGCAACTGCGCTCGCTGCTTCCTGATCCCAGCGAAGGCCTCGCCATCAGGTGGGATTTACATTACAGTGTCCCGATGTAGGACTGAGCCACATGAGGACATCCTGATGTCTAAGCTATCTATATCTCAGGATTATTATCTGGGGGGTGTATATATCGCCTATAGTTGGGTAATACTAGGTTCTGTATGTGAGTATGGGGGCGGCCATATTACTTTTTGGACATATGCAGTCACCTTATACATTATATGGAATATATATATATATATATATATATATATATATATATATATATGTATATATATATATATTATACCATATACTGTATCAGTAGTAGACACAATCAGAGGCCCTTGTGTGGGAACAGTATATGGGCCCCTGTTATTCCATATCTTATAATAGAGCAACTCCCTTATGTCTCTCTAACAATGTATTAGTAATGGCTGGCCATGAAATGCAATAACAAATGTATTCACTTATATACAATACTAGCTATAACCTGCGACTTCGTCCACTGTCCTCTCACCCTTGCGCGAACCACCTGCAGCGCAGCCCATGGCCCCCCACGGCCCTTTCCTTGCGACCGGCGCAGGCCCCTCCCACAGCATCGTGGGCCGGGACCCCACGGCCCCGATGCTGCACCTCCGGCCCTCCCCTTTCCCCCCACCCCCTCCCCCGGCCCCCTTCCCCCCTTTAGAGATTACAGTCACCTGCTAGATCTACTCCTTCCCCCCACCACCACTTACCCGTGACCCCGGTTACCCTCCCCCCCTTTGCACATGTGCAATCTGGCCCCCCTCCCCCTTACTTACCTTCTGCCCTCTGGTGCCAAACCCCCCCTCCCCCTCCCTAACCCCCACCACCTTCCCCAAACCACCAACCCCCCCTCCCCATCACCTGTTGTCCCACCCTTCCCTTAAGAAACCTGCCAATCGCTGTTCCCGCAGCACTCACCATGCAGCTTCAGCGAGCATGTGTGGTCCTTCCCGTGGCGTGTGTGTTCCCAGCCGCACAGTTCGCGTGTACGTGAGGCTGGGCTTGTTCGGGCCGGGTGCGCTGCTGCATGCTACGCCGGCCTGAGGCAATGTGTGGCCGGCCAGCATGTCAGCGGCGTTCGGAACCATGCGGGCAGCCGCCATGTTGAGCAAAGGGTCCCCGCGTGCTGGCCACACCCACAATTTGGCGCCAACCTATGGGCTGCTGTGCTGGCTCCCTATCCCGCCCACACACCGCCATGCACCAATAGGAGTGGCGTGTAACTACCAGCGCTGACGTGATGCCCGGCCCGACAGTGGAGCAGGCGACAACTTTTGAGGGTCGCAGTGGCGTTTTGGGGTGAGTGAGACACTTTTAAAGTAGCCTATTACCCCTTCCTGGCCAATATGTAGGTGTGTGTGAAATTTCTAGGAAATCCATTCAGCCGTTCGGGTGTGATTGAGGAACAAACTTCCAAACTTTTATAATATTAATAGGATAATACATAGTAGATGGGTGACATTGGGCCCCCTTACCTACTGGGCCCCTGTTCAGCTGCACAGGTTGCACCAATGGTATATCCGTCCCTGCATATATGTTTAGACAGCCCATTAAAAGATTGCAGGGTTGTATGTTGCACCTTGCCATGCCGTCTTTCTTGTGACGTGTGCACAGAACATGTTGTCCATGCCCCTGTTTTTGGACGTGATCAGCACATAAAGTGCCCAAGTCACATACACAGAGATTTGCCAGTTTTCCCAAGAGTCTTAGAGGTTACGCCTTCTAGGAGAGTTAGCAAGTATGGCCCGTATAGACCCATACAGTGTACAGAATGCCCTACATAGTGTATACTGTGCCTACATAGAGCCCTATGGTGCCAATAGGAGCGTCATCATTGCAAATACAATCCTGGAATCTACGCAAGCTTATACAGCAGTAAACTGGCGTAAATTATATTAAATCTGTCAGTTGCGACAATTATTAAATCCGAGGTTTGCAATTTTTTACATCAGACATGAACTAAGTAAGAAATATTCCCCCTTGAGTCTTGGAGGTCATACAAGTTGTCTTGGAACAGACGGACGGCTCCGGAAATCCGGGGAATTGACTAGAGCTGTGAAAGAAGTGAAAGGCGCTGAAGTTCCCGGAACCTTTCAATGGGCAGTAAATCTTTTCTTAGGTTCTTAGATGTAACATCTTCGGTCAATTTTTTTTGCAAAATTCTGAAAAAATACAAACAATGTGCATTAAGTTGTATGTGTACCGTAGATGTAAGGTCACATGTCAGCAGATTTATACGCCCCTCTCTCGCCCCCGTGGGTGCGGCGCACTGATCAGGCATCTTATTAAGTATAACAAGAAGCTTTTATTATCACAAGAAGAATTAGAAGGGATTGCAGGTCTTGTGTGACATCTCTGGAGGGTTAGGTGGGGCTGCTGCGTTGTAAGGTCATTATAAAGGGCACATTACAGCGAGGGAAAGGAATGACGCGGGTTATTTGCGGCGTCTTTCCCACACCCACCTGCTGCTACTTTATGTTATATGAGTTATTATTACTCATTTATCGTGGTAATCTGTTAATCCTTAACCTATAGCGGTAATATACTGTGACCGATGTATCCATCTATCAGCGGGGCGGTGTCATCGTACAGGGATCCTCCACCTTTATTACACTACTAGCTATAACCCGCGACTTCGTCCGCTGTCCCCTCAACGTTGCGCGATCCATCTGCAGCGCGGCCCGTGGCCCCCCACGGCCCTTTCCTTGCGGCCAGCGTGGTCACCTCCCACAGCGTCGTGGGCCGGGACCCTACGGCCCCGCTGCTGCACCTCCGGCACTCCCCTTACCCCCCCACCCGCGTCCCCGGCCCCCTTTCCCCCTCTAGAGATACAGTCACCTCCTACATCTACCCCATCCCCCCAGCACCACCCACTCGTGACCTCGGTTACCCTCCCCTTTCCACATGTGCAATCTGGCCCCCCTCCCCCCTAATTGCCTTCTGCCCTCTGGTGTGAAACCCAACCCCCCAGCACCCTCTATAACCCCTACCACCAGCACCTCCCCCAAACCAGCAACCCCCCCCCTCCCGGCCGATACCGATCACCCGTGCCCCACCACCCCTCTCCCCCTTAAGCAAGCCGTCGATCCCTGTTCCTGCAGCACTCACCATGTAGATGCTCGGGAGCTGTGTGTCCTTTCCGTGTGTGCGGTCCTTTCCGTGCCGTGCGGGTTCCCGGTCGCACAGTTGAAGGGTAGGTGCGGCTGGGCTTGTTCGGGCCGGGTGCACTGCTGCATGCTACGCCGGCCTGAGGCAATGTGTGGCTGGGCGGCATGTCAGCGGCGTTCGGAAGCATGCGGGCAGCCGCCATGTTGAGCGAGTAGTCCCCGCACGCTGGTCACGCCCACAATTCGGTGCCAACCTATGGGCCGCTGTGGTGGCTCCCTATCCCGCCCACACACCGCCATGCACCAATAGGAGTGGCGTCTAACTACCTGCGCTGATGTCATGCCCGGGCCGACAGTGGACCAGGCGACAACTTTGGAAGGTTGCAGTGGCGTTTTGGGGTGAGTGAGACACTTTTAAAGTAGCCTATTACCCCTTCCTGGCCAATATGTAGGTGTGTGTGAAATTTCTAGGAAATCCATTCAGCCGTTCAGGTGTGATTGAGGAACAAACATCCAAACACACAAACCCACAAACATCCAAACTCACAAACTTTCACATTTATAATATTAATAGGATTATTTATAGAGGTTTCCCCCTTTTAACAAGTTATCCCCTACCCAAACCCACAGATTGGTGGGGGTCCGGCTCGGAACGAATCAATTCCTCCATTTCCAGTTCTTACCTTTGTAAGTCATGATGGCTTACACAAAGGGCCAGAAGAGGACGCAGGCGTGAGCGGACTTGGTCTATCAGTGTCTGGTCTACTGTAAGTGATGGGTGGTGGCAGCTATTTGTTGGGATTGTGGAACTGAATGTAGATGTGGAGTCCCTCTTTAAAGGTCACCTCCAGGGTCACATGTCATTGTGTGGCAGGGAGGAAGGGGGCTGTTTGGATTCTTGACAAGAATCGTTTTCTAACCTGTAATAAAAACCACAGAACAAGAGACTTTGATAAGTCTACGGTGCGGAGTGACTCATGTCTGCTGGGGTTAGGTTACCTTCCCTGACATAATACATGTTATTAATCTTCTCGGTTGACCGATTCAAGATAAAGGCAACTCATTGACTATGCAAAATTCTCGCTTGGCTTTCAAGAATAAAGTGCATTCACCCTATACATCTGACACCATTGCTTTGGTCTATAGATGTAATGTATATAACATGTATACAGACTTTGTTCTGCCCTGTCCTGCACTGCATTCTGCAACATTGTTCTGGTCCTTTGCATGTTTTTTAAGATTTGCAACTTGCACAGGAGTGTGTTTTTGCAAACTGTCTCAAAGCAGCAGGTGTGAAGATATCATCACTATTAGGGGCAGCGTCTTGTATTGTGTACATAGGCAATGCATGCATTATTTATCTGGGCACTGAATAATGTTACATAGGTGTTGCATTGTGTTATTTGTCCACACCCTATACAAGGTACACTTTTTAAGGTTTTATGCCTTGTTCACGTATGCATTTGGTAATCCATTCAGGGAGTCCGCATAGGGATCCCCCCAACGTAATACCGAATGCACTGGCGGTGTGCAGTGAAAGCACACGGACCCCATAGACTATAATGGGGTCCGTGCACTCTTCGCGCGGTGTCTGCACGGAACATGCAACAGAAAAGTACTTTGTGATCTACTTTCATGTCCGCACACGGACAGCACACGGACCCCATTATAGTCTATGGGGTCCGTGTGCTTTCACTGCACACCGCTTGCCAGTGCGTTCGATAGACCGTTCGTGGGGGTTCCCGAACGGATTACCAAACGCAGATGTGAACGAGGCCTTAGCCCTACATCACTGCAGTTGGTCAGAATCAAGCAGACCTAAATTGGTCAAACTCCTCTACCCCAGAAGACACAACTCCATCATTGGACAGAACTGGGGCGTAGATCATGAATTCGCCGATCTATTGCAATATTTAAAGGGATTTTCCGGTGAACAGGACGATGTTTAGATTTGTAGACAATTTAAAAGTGAAACAATTTTGCAAATATTACAATGACAAACTTTTGAACGGAAAATAAAAAAGTTATGGGATTTGGAGTCAAAAACTGAAATCGAAACATGTCACCAGTGGGAAGGGGTTAATTGTTTACAAAATGGTGTAACTTTATCGTCTACAAATATAGATCTGGATATCTTTATGGGAAAATCCCTTTAAATACGACTTAAGCCATAAGTAAGGAACACATAGAGATCACATAAAAGTCCAGGAAACACGGGACAATACAAGGAGAAGAAGGTGAGCACTTCAAGGCTCTATAAACGCTCAGCAGGACCACGACCTTCCCAGAAGTATTTCCATTGGGGTAACACGTTGCGAGGATACAATGACTGGAAGCAAAGTTAAGAGACTCTGGGGTTTCTTAGGGGATAACCAGACTTTCGATTCTCTTCATGATCAGTGAAATTACATTTATTTTTGGGGGGATTTTTTTGCAAAGTTTTTGTGTTAAACACGTTTCTATACACTTATCTATCTAAGTACATGTCTGGCTCTATATCCTTCTCATCTAATTTCCACTTTTTGTCTGCCCGGGGTTGTCGTCGGCCGCCAGATCAGGTGAAACAGGTGTTGGATCCTCCTTGACATAGGTGAGGCTCACATCTATTATACAATCATGGCAGCTAAAGATTAAAAAGATTGTCTTGGCCTGGTCCTCAAAGGGTTAAGAAATCATGACCTGACCACAATAAGGACATCATGGCCGGTTATCAGGAGGGGACACTATATGTATGAGAACATAACCTGACCACAATAGGGACATCATGGCTGGTTATCAGGAGGACACTACATGTATGAGAAGATAACCCGACCACAATAAGGACATCATGGCTGGTTATCAGGAGGAAACTACATGTATGAGAAGATAACCCGACCACAATAAGGACATCATGGCTGGTTATGAGGAGGAAACTACATGTATGAGAAAATAACCCGACCACAATAAGGACATCATGGCCGGTTATCAGGAGGAAACTACATGTATGAGAAGATAACCCGACCACAATAAGGACATCATGGCTGGTTATCAGGAGGACACTACATGTATGAGAAGATAACCTGACCACAATAAGGACATCATGGCTGGTTATCAGGAGGACACTACATGTATGAGAAGATAACCTGACCTCAATAAGGACATCATGGCTGGTTATCAGGAGGAAACTACATGTATGAGAAGATAACCCGACCACAATAAGGACATCATGGCTGGTTATCAGGAGGACACTACATGTATGAGAAGATAACCTGACCTCAATAAGGACATCATGGCTGGTTATCAGGAGGACACTACATGTATGAGAAGATAACCCGGCCACAATAAGGACATCATGGCTGGTTATCAGGAGGACACTACATGTATGAATAGATAACCTGACCACAATAAGGACATCATGGCTGGTTATCAGGAGGACACTACATGTATGAATAGATAACCAGACCTGACAAATCCCTGACCATAGAAAGTTCCTGCGTTCCTTGTTATAAATATTGGCAACTCACCAAGATGAAAGATGTCACCATTAGCACTAAGCTCACACTAACATCAGGCTGTCCTGTATTCTGGTCCTTTGGAAGACTCTAAATGGGCTCCATCAGGTGTCCAATCTTTGTAACCGAAAATTCTGGACATAAAAGTGTCCAGCAATTTCTGACAGATACTACAAAATTTTTGAAAGAAGAAGTCCCTCCACAACCCCATAGATGCCGTGATCAATATTGACCATGGCATCTAAAGGGTTGATTTGCCTGCTGGCTGTATAACATATGTTCCAGGCACTGCTTGTGTAGCTGCCACATGACAACGCCATAATATGGTGAATGTTTTACCAGTCAGCTCTCAGGATGTTCCTCAGGGTGCCGACCTTGGAGGCCCAATTTTCCCCAAATTACACAAGTTGAGTAGAATCCTTCAGTATCCGCTCCTGAAGAAGTTGACATTAACCTCACACAATTACTCTCATGCATCTCCTGAGTTTAGAGGAAGTCTCCACTACGGGGGGTTTTGGTCAGAAGTCCGGACAATTAACAGGTCATTAGCAATATTGTTTTACACCCTGAAGGTCACAAATCAGAAAGTCCAATTCATCCAAGAACCAGGGAATTTTTTTTTCAATCTTCACATGAAAGAGAAAGGAAATCTGTGTTGTTTGTCTTGAGATATTTCCATATCCTCCAGAACAATAATATTACACAGAAGCTATATACATTATCATGGGGACACTACTGCCGGCATCAACGGGACTGCGGGATCCAACCAGGCAATCAGGGCAACTGCAAAGGCGCTGTATATTCCTGGCTTATGTCATGGTTTCCACTACAGATGGACGAACTTCCCAAGATTCGTTTAGTTTCAGGTTTGGGCAGTTTGGGTCCCAGATTGGCATACCTCCCAACTTTTGAACAACTGAAAGAGGGACCAAATGTGCACACCGCAGCAAATTTAGCTTCACCCACTTTTATTTTGACTCCGCCCATTCTCATTCATTTTTCATGTGCCCCCACATAGTATAATCCTCCTACAGTCACCTGTAAATTATATGTCCCCACTCTATCTCCTCTATATCTCCCCCAGTTTCATATACACCCTTCATCTGCCCCCAATTTCGTGCCCCCCTCTATCTCTGCCCCCAGATTCATGTCCCCCCATCTCTGCCCCCAGATTCATGTCCCCCCATCTCTGCCCCCAGATTAATGTCCCCCATCTCTGCCCCCAGATTCATGTCCCCCATCTCTGCCCCTAGATTAATGCCCCCCCATCTCTGCCCCCAGATTCATGTTCCCCCATCTCTTCCTCCAGATTCATGTCCCCCCTATCTCTGCCCCCAGATTCATGTCCCCCCCAGATTCATGTCCCCCTCATCTCTTCCTCCAGATTCATGTTCCCCCATCTCTGGCCCCAGATTCATGTCCCCCCATCTCTGCCCCCAGATTCATGTCCCCCCATCTCTGCCCCCAGATTCATATCCCCTCCATCTATGCCCCCAGATTCATGTCCCCCCATCTCTTCCCCCAGAGTAATGTTCCCCCATTTCTGCCCCCAGATTCATGTTCCCCCATCTCTGCCCCCAGATTCATGTCCCCCCATCTCTGCCCCCAGATTCATATCCCCTCCATCTATGCCCCCAGATTCATGTCCCCCCATCTCTTCCCCCAGAGTAATGTTCCCCCATCTCTGCCCCCAGATTCATGACGATTTCAACTCCAGACGCAGATCTGAGTTGAAATCGGGACATACCTCCCTCCAATTGGGACCGTGGGACACATCACCGAAATCATGAATGTCCCGCGCAAATCGGGACAGTTGGGAGGTATGGATTGGTTTTTGTTTGTCTCTTCGGACCCCAGAGTATAATAGGTGGAGGTCCAGGGGAGGTGTAAGAAATAAAAAAACATTTATACTCACCTTCCCTAACCTCTTTTTGGCCTCCTTGCTGCGTCCGTCCTGACTCTCTCGGTCTCCTCGGTGACATCATACACCTGGGGTTACTGCTTGGCCTCCCTATGTCTCTGCAGTGGCCCAATCTCAAGCCTCAGAGGTGACCCCAGGCACAAGGCATCATCCGGTCGGTCTTGTTACAAACCGAACAATTTGGGATATTCAGGTTGAACCCGGCTCGTGCCAAAGAGGTTCTCCCGTCTCTAGTTTCTACCATTATCTCAGCTTTTGACAACTGGCGGCTGATCTGGGCGGGTCCAGGTGTTGGACCCCGAAAGATCACAAACTGATAAGTCTCACCAGGCCATAAGTCTGCCGTTAAGTCTACTATGGTGGGGTTGGTGGTCTCGCCCACACCACGCAGCCCTGCCATAACCCCTTCTAGGAAGGTGGAGAAGGCATCCTAAAACAGAGAAAAGTGCCAAATTTTTGCACCACAATTTGTGGCAATATTTGCAACTTTTACCAAGTCTTGTCTAATAAATTTTTCTTCTTAACTCTCATTTATAGGGGTATTCCAGTATCGGAGGCAGGAGTGACAGAGCATGGAACAACAAGGAATTTAAAGGGATGCTACCACCCAAACTCTTTTTTCTCGTTAACACGTCAGAATAGCCTTAAGAAAGTCTATTCATCTCCTACCTTTAGAAGTCATCTGCGCCCCGCCATTCTGTTAAAATTCCGGTTTTTTATGGTATGCAAATGAGTTCTCTCGCAGCATTGGGGGCGGGCCTCAGCGCTCAAACAGCACTGGGGGCGTCCCCAATGCTGCGAGAGAACTCTCTCCAGCGACGCCTCTATCTTCTTCAGCAACGGACTCTTCACTCGTCTTCTTCCGGATGGGGTCACACTTCGACGCCTGCGCAGTCGGCTCTGCCGTCGGGTTGCAGGCAGAGCCGAGTGCACAGACTGGTGGCCACTTTATGGAGGCTGTTTACGCGCGCATGCGCAGTCGGCTCTGTACTCCATAGAACTTGTCTTCTAGGCTTGTCTTCTAGGCAATTCTCATATTTGGCAAGAGAGGATAAAAGTTGAAAATTTGGTGCACAATTCATTGCCCCTTCTAAAGATACATTTTACGCGTCGGTAAATTTAGGGCACTTTTATTTTTTGGCAGCCATGCTCCGGACACTTGGCCTTAATCCTTGTAGTATCTATGTAGTAGCGTGACTAAGATAAACATTGGGCTACTACACCCATCAGGTTACTTACAGGCCCGTGAAGACGATGCAGAAGAACGGGATGGTGGGATAGGAAGGAAGCAGGAAACGGCTCTCATTTCCCATCCACTTCTGTTTTGAGAAATATAATTGCTGTATAGAAAAACATTCCTTGGTATAAGAGTCCGGACACACCAGGTTGTGGTTGTGCATGCTCTGTAAGGTGGTAATAAGCCAGTATGAGTTGCAGTGCCCCCCCACTGGTATGGAAGTTGGAGTGTCCTAAGGAGATGATTGACTGGTGCAACATTTGTGTAATAAGAAGGTGACAGTCAGAGTGCTGGAATCACAGTATATCTCCCCCAGATTTCTGACATATGTATGGTCCATGGCGGGTCTGGAATAGGGTTCAGCCCCAGGTGTGAGTCCTTGGCTCATTGCTGGGTCATAAAAGACTGCAGAGCCTGCACTTCAGGGCAGATCCTGGGAGTGAAAGGAGGTGCTCGGGTCTGTCCTGGAGAGTAGAGTTTTGGTAAGACCAAACTGGGATTTGTTGTGCTATGTTTGATCGTGTGGCCGGATGTAAGCGACACGTACAGTTAGCCTTATTCTGTATTAGTTAGAGCTCGGACGAGCAGGAGTTTTTTTTTCGCCTTTTGCCTGAAGTTAAGGCTCTATTTTATTTTGCTTATTTTTGTACCTGACATAAAGGTTTATTTATTTTGATGGGGTTTTTTTTCTAAATAAACCTGTTGGCACCATATTTTGTGTCCCTGTCTATGACTGGTTGGGTCTCCACAAACTATTCCTACAGAAATCTCTCCATACCACTGCACCCCCATAATCTCCTCCCTTGTCACTGTCTATCACCTTAACCATCCTCTCTGTTCTCTCAATGACCTTAGATTGTTTGGATGACCTTTGTTATAAGAACATCCCAATCTCCAAGACTTTTCTCGAGCTGCATCGGTACTCTGGAACGCTTTACCACAGACAATCTAATTAATCTCCAACTACAGCAGCTTCAAACATGCCCTAAAGTCACATCTGTATAGTCAGACTTATCAAGTGACCTGATCGCATTGTCCTGGACCTTCAGGCCTACCAGACACGCAGCAGAGGAATATCATTGGGAGGTCCAGAAGCCCATCTGGAAAGGAACTTTGTTTGTATTCCACTTGAAAAAGGGGTAAAAGCCCGAAACGCTTTGACAGCGTCGTGTGTGTGTATTTATCGAATACAAAAAAGCAACATTTTACTGAATACTTTGGGAGTAAGCGCAGTGCCTCTTCAGTGGTCTGGAACCTGTGGATGCTAAAAGTCCCAGCAGCTACATGTTACTCCACTCCACTCTTCTACATAGCAGAACCGCTGCCCAGCGAAACACAGCTATCTACCTGTGCGCTCGGTACCCTCTACCTACATGCTCACTCCTCTTGTGTCCTCCTCTATCTCCTAATAGACAGTAAGCTCTTGTGATCAGGGCCCTCACTCCTCTTGTGTCTCCTCCTATCTCCTCATAGATTGTAAGCTCTTGTGATCAGGGCCCTCACTCCTCTTGTGTCCTCCTCTATCTCCTAATAGACAGTAAGCTCTTGTGATCAGGGTCCTCACTCCTCTTGTGTCCTCCTCATAGATTGTAAGCTCTTGTGATCAGGGTCCTCACTCCTCTTGTGTCCTCCTATCCCCTCATAGATTGTAAGCTCTTGTGATCAGGGCCCTCACTCCTCTTGTGTCCTCCTCTATCTCCTAATAGACAGTAAGCTCTTGTGATCAGGGCCCTCACTCCTCTTGTGTCTCCTCCTATCTCCTCATAGATTGTAAGCTCTTGTGATCAGGGCCCTCACTCCTTTTGTGTCCTCCTATCTCCTCATAGATTGTAAGCTCTTGTGATCAGGGCCCTCACTCCTCTTGTGTCCTCTCCTATCTCCTCATAGATTGTAAGCTCTTGTGATCAGGGCCCTCACTCCTCTTGTGTCCTCCTATCTCCTCATAGATTGTAAGCTCTTGTGATCAGGGCCCTCACTCCTCTTGTGTCTCCTCCTATCTCCTCATAGATTGTAAGCTCTTGTGATCAGGGCCCTCACTCCTCTTGTGTCCTCTCCTATCTCCTCATAGATTGTAAGCTCTTGTGATCAGGGCCCTCACTCCTCTTGTGTCCTCCTATCTCCTCATAGATTGTAAGCTCTTGTGATCAGGGCCCTCACTCCTCTTGTGTCCTCTCCTATCTCCTCATAGATTGTAAGCTCTTGTGATCAGGGCCCTCACTCCTCTGGTGTCCTCCTATCCCCTCATAGACTGTAAGCTCTTGTGATCAGGGTCCTCACTCCTCTTGTGTCCTCTCCTATCTCCTCATAGATTGTAAGCTCTTGTGATCAGGGCCCTCACTCCTCTGGTGTCCTCCTATCCCCTCATAGACTGTAAGCTCTTGTGATCAGGGTCCTCACTCCTCTTGTGTCCTCTCCTATCTCCTCATAGATTGTAAGCTCTTGTGATCAGGGCCCTCACTCCTCTGGTGTCCTCTCCTATCTCCTCATAGATTGTAAGCTCTTGTGATCAGGGCCCTCACTCCTCTTGTGTCCTCCTCCTATCCCCTCATAGATTGTAAGCTCTTGTGATCAGGGCCCTCACTCCTCTTGTGTCCTCCTCCTATCCCCTCATAGATTGTAAGCTCTTGTGATCAGGGCCCTCACTCCTCTTGTGTCCTCCTATCCCCTCATAGACTGTAAGCTCTTGTGATCAGGGTCCTCACTCCTCTTGTGTCCTCCTATCCCCTCATAGATTGTAAGCTCTTGTGATCAGGGCCCTCACTCCTCCTGTGTCCTCCTCATAGATTGTAAGCTCTTGTGATCTGGGCCCTCACTCCTCTTGTGTCCTCCCATCTCCTCATAGATTGTAAGCTCTTGTGATCAGGGTCCTCACTCCTCTTGTGTCCTCCTATCCCCTCATAGATTGTAAGCTCTTGTGAGTGGGGTCCTCACTCCTCTTGTATCCTCTCCTATCTCCTCATAGATTGTAAGCTCTTGTGATCAGGGCCTTCACTCCTCTTGTATCCTCTCCTATCTCCTCATAGATTGTAAGCTCTTGTGATCAGGGTCCTCACTCCTCTTGTATCCTCTCCTATCTCCTCATAGATTGTAAGCTCTTGTGATCAGGGACCTCACTCCTCTTGTGTCCTCCTATTTCCTCATAGATTGTAAGCTCTTGTGATCAGGGTCCTCACTCCTCTTGTGTCCTCCTATCCCCTCATAGATTGTAAGCTCTTGTGATCAGGGCCCTCACTCCTCTTGTGTCCTCCTATCCCCTCATAGATTGTAAGCTCTTGTGATCAGGGCCTTCACTCCTCTTGTATCCTCTCCTATCTCCTTATAGATTGTAAGCTCTTGTGATCAGGGCCCTCACTCCTCTTGTGTCCTCCTATCTCCTCATAGATTGTAAGCTCTTGTGATCAGGGTCCTCACTCCTCTTGTGTCCTCTCCTATCTCCTCATAGATTGTAAGCTCTTGTGATCAGGGCCCTCACTCCTCTTGTATCCTCTCCTATCCCGTCATAGATTGTAAGCTCTTGTGATCAGGGCCCTCACTCCTCTTGTGTCCTCCTATCTCCTCATAGATTGTAAGCTCTTGTGATCAGGGCCCTCACTCCTCTGGTGTCCTCCTATCTCCTCATAGATTGTAAGCTCTTGTGATCAGGGCCCTCACTCCTCTTGTGTCCTCCTCATAGATTGTAAGCTCTTGTGATCAGGGTCCTCACTCCTCTTGTGTCCTCTCCTATCTCCTCATAGATTGTAAGCTCTTGTGATCAGGGCCCTCACTCCTCTTGTGTCCTCCTATCCCTTCATAGATTGTAAGCTCTTGTGATCAGGGCCCTCACTCCTCTTGTGTCCTCCTCCTATCTCCTCATAGATTGTAAGCTCTTGTGATCAGGGTCCTCACTCCTCTTGTGTCCTCTCCTATCCCCTCATAGATTGTAAGCTCTTGTGATCAGGGCCCTCACTCCTCTTGTGTCCTCCTATCTCCTCACAGACTGTAAGCTCTTGTGATCAGGGCCCTCACTCCTCTTGTGTCCTCCTATCACCTCATAGATTGTAAGCTCTTGTGATCAGGGCCCTCACTCCTCTTGTGTCTCCTCCTATCTCCTCATAGATTGTAAGCTCTTGTGATCAGGGTCCTCACTCCTCTTGTGTCCTCCTATCTCCTCATAGATTGTGAGCTCTTGTGATCAGGGCCCTCACTCCTCTTGTGTCCTCTCCCATCTCCTCATAGAGTGTAAGCTCTTGTGATCAGGGCCCTCACTCCTCTTGTGTCCTCCTATCTCCTCATAGATTGTAAGCTCTTGTGATCAGGGCCCTCACTCCTCTTGTGTCCTCCTCTCTCCTCATAGATTGTAAGCTCTTGTGATCAGGGCCCTCACTCCTCTTGTGTCCTCCTATCCCTTCATAGATTGTAAGCTCTTGTGATCAGGGCCCTCACTCCTCTTGTGTCCTCCTCCTATCCCCTCATAGATTGTAAGCTCTTGTGATCAGGGCCCTCACTCCTCTGGTGTCCTCCTATCTCCTCATAGATTGTAAGCTCTTGTGATCAGGGCCCTCACTCCTCTTGTGTCCTCTCCTATCCCCTCATAGATTGTAAGCTCTTGTGATCAGGGCCCTCACTCCTCTTGTGTCCTCCTATCCCCTCATAGATTGTAAGCTCTTGTGATCAGGGCCCTCACTCCTCTTGTGTCCTCCTCCTATCCCCTCATAGATTGTAAGCTCTTGTGATCAGGGCCCTCACTCCTCTTGTGTCCTCCTCCTATCTCCTCATAGACTGTAAGCTCTTGTGATCAGGGCCCTCACTCCTCTTGTGTCCTCTCCTATCCCCTCATAGATTGTAAGCTCTTGTGATCAGGGCCCTCACTCCTCTTGTGTCCTCCTATCCCCTCATAGATTGTAAGCTCTTGTGATCAGGGCCCTCACTCCTCTTGTGTCCTCCTATCTCCTCATAGATTGTAAGCTCTTGTGATCAGGGTCCTCACTCCTCTTGTGTCCTCCTATCTCCTCATAGATTGTAAGCTCTTGTGATCAGGGCCCTCACTCCTCTTGTGTCCTCTCCTATCTCCTCATAGATTGTAAGCTCTTGTGATCAGGGCCCTCACTCCTCTTGTCTTAATTCTTTATCACATTGTAATGTGTACTATTGTCTGTTCATGTCTCCTATGATTTGTACAGACCATTCTGACTTGAAGGTATGGTACGAAGGGTATCTACAGATACTTCCAAGAAGTTCCTAAGAACATATCCTCTGATCTTCCCTAATGATAACTTGTGATGTTTCCTGTAAAGCCTCAATTCTAGATACTTGCACAATATATGGGATTACTGTAAGAGCAAAAATCTAATAGAACGAGAAAACAGTCGGAAAAACATAACAGAGAAGAACACAGCGAGGCTTCTTCTCCAATGTACTGGGGCGACCCAAAAGTAAGGTTTAGGAAAATAAAGTTTCCTGTGTTCCTGACTTTAATATTTCCCTTTACGATGAACCACCAGTTACTCATCCAAATAAAAATATTCAATTGTTTTTGGGTTTTTTTGTTATTTTTGTTCTATGTAGTCAACAATGGGCATAGAAAGATCTTTCTACGGAAAGCCAATATTTGTTAATATGGAACGCTCTATAGATCTCTATCAGGACACAACAAAATTTTTGGGACCAGAGGCATCTACAGTATATCATCTCACCTTCCTTTTGCCCCTTTGGCCAAGATCTCAGTTTGCTCCACTGCTGATTCTAGAACTTGTAGAAACTAGCAGGTTAAAGGGGCGTTTGTACCATCAGGATTACTCCTTTATCAGCTGAAGCTAGAAAATGATTGCAATCACAAATTCTTTGGTATTATTATCTTCATTTAATTTGTCTTCAATGGAAAACCACAAAAAGAATTGTCAAAAAGCCAAATTGGATATAATTCCACAGCAAACATAAAAAAGGGGGTGGACAAAAGTATTGGCACTGTTTGAAAAATCATGTGATGTTTCTCTAATTTGTGTAATTAACAGCACCTGTTACTTACCTGAGGCACCTAACAGGTGGTGGCAATAACTAAATCACACTTGCAGCCAGTTGAAATGGATTAAAGTTGACTCAACCTCTGTCCTGTGTCCTTGTGTGTACCACATTGAGCATGGAGAAAAGAAAGAAGACCAAAGAACTGTCTGAGGACTTGAGAAGCAAATTTTGTGAGGAAGCATGAGCAATCTCAAGGCTACAAGTCCATCTCCAAAGACCTGAATGTTCCTGTGTCTACCGTGCGCAGTGTCATCAAGAAGTGTAAAGCCCATGGCACTGTGGCTAACCTCTCTAGATGTGGATGGAAAAGAAAAATTGACGAGAGATTTCAACGCAAGATTGTGCGGATGGTGGATAAAGAACCTCGACTAACATCCAAACAAGTCCAAGCTGCCCTGCAGTCCGAGGATACAACAGTGTCACCCCGTACTATCCAGCGTCAGCGTCTGAATGAGAAGGGACTGTATGGTAGGAGACCCAGGAAGACCCCACTTCTTACCCAGAGACAGAAAAAAGCCAGGCTGGAGTTTGCCAAAACTTACCTGAGAAAGCCAAAACCGTTCTGGAAGAATGTTCTCTGGTCAGATGAGACAAAAGTAGGAAAAGGCCTCAACATAGAGTTTACAGGAAAAAAAAGAGGCCTTCAAAGAAAAGAAGACGCCCCCTACAGTCAGACATGGCGGAGGGTCCCTGATGTTTTGGGGTTGCTTTGCTGCCTCTGGCACTGGACTGCTTGACCGTGTGCATGGCATTATGAAGTCTGAAGACGACCAACACATTGTGCAGCATCATGTAGGGCCCAGTGTGAGAAAGCTGGGTCTCCCTCAGAGGTCAGGGGTCTTCCAGCAGGACAAGGACCCAAAACACACTTCAGGTCAGCACTAGAAAATGGTGGTGAGAGAAAGCCCTGGAGACTTGTAAAGTGGCAGCAATGAGTCCAGCCCTGAATCCCATAGAACACCTGTGGGGGAGGAGAGATCTCTTGGTGGCAGTTTGGAGAAGGCCCCCTTCACATCTCAGGGGGGACCGCGAGCAGGAGCCAAAGAAGAAGGGTCTAAGATTCCAGCAGAGCCTTGTAAGAAACTCATTGCTGGTTAGCGGAAGCGGTTGTGCGCAGTTATTGTGTCTAAAGGTTGTGCTACCAAGTATTAGGCTGAGGGCGCCAATACTTCTGTCCGGCCCAATTTTGTAGTTTTGTGTAAAATGATCAATGATGTGACTTTTTTTTCATTCTCTTTTGTGTTTTTTCATTGCAAGCAAAATAAATGAAGATACTACCAAAGAGTTTGTGCTTGTAATCATTGTCTGGAAGAAACTGAGAATTATCTGACAGAATTGCAGGAGGGCCAATACTTTTGGCCAACACTGTATATATGGCAAGGTGGGTCCATGGGTAGACCCCTCTTTATGATGTCCTTATGTCCTACTAGTATAGATGGAACAGGACTAATCATTTTTACCAAATAAACTTCTGAACTTGAAGATGTCCAAAATCGAGCCATGCCAATACTGGACAACAAGAACATGCGTTAGATAAACCCACCAATAATGGTCTATTTATGAGAACTCTCAAAGTTAGGGTTGAGCGATCGAGATCGGAAAACATCGGATTCCAATCGGCGATTCAGCAAATTTCATGATCGGGA